>NW_007377758.1:182205-185612 GCF_000475195.1 Diaphorina citri
TTTTTTTGTTTTTTTTTTTTTTTTTTTTTTTTTTTTTTTTTTTTTTTTTTTTTAAGAGGTTTGACAGAGGGAACTTTAACTGCTATGGTCTTATCGTCCCGAAATCGAGGAGAGAAGGAAGACAGGATAGGAGAAAGCCAGCCGTTTCCGAGAACGAACATTATCCCATCAGGATAAAATCCGCCCCGGGCGGGAATCGAACCCGCGGCCTAGCGCTTACAAGGCAGACGCACTACCAACTAAGCTAACTAGGCTGGCGAGGGTAGGTTTTAGAAATGTTATTGTGTTGCATTGATTGTGTAGCCAACTACACAATGATTTTAGTTCGTCATTTTTGTTGAACATGGAGCAAGGAGCTCAGATATTTCTCGGAGTCCAAAGGGTTATAAGTGTTTAAACCCCAATCCTTCCCCCAGTAGACAACCCCCCAGTATAGTAAGTAAATTTAATGGATATGCTCAATTAATTTATCACTCCTCTAAAGTCATTGTCAACTTTTGAGTGGTATAACTCCTCTAGAGCTTCCCTCTCATTGTCAACTAACAACTTCAACTAATCATTTGTCGCTCCTCTAAAGTCATTGTCAACTTTTGAGTGGTATAACTCCTCTAGAGCTTCCCTCTCATTGTCAACTAACAACTTCAACTAATCATTGGATTGACCAACTAGAGCCATCCCCCCGTATGTACAGTAAGAGGATTCAGTGGATATGATCAATCTCCAACCATTATCAACTTATGAGTTTTATAGCCGAACTAGAGCTTCCCACTCATTGTCAACTAACGACTTCAACTAATAATTTCTCACTGATAATTTTGAAGAAAAAAAATGTAGGTATGTCTTTCCGACTGATAATTTTGAAGTAGGTATGTCGGTGTGCCGAAGAAAATGTCGGATTGACCAACTAGAGTCATCCCCCCGTATGTACAGTAAGAGGATTCAGTGGATATGATCAATCTCCAACCATTATCAACTTATGAGTTTTATAGCCGAACTAGAGCTTCCCACTCATTGTCAACTAACGACTTCAACTAATAATTTCTCACTGATAATTTTGAAGAAAAAAAAATGTAGGTATGTCTTTCCGACTGATAATTTTGAAGTAGGTATGTCGGTGTGCCGAAGAAAATGTTACCACTGATAATTTTGAAGAAAAAAAAATGTAGGTATGTCTTTCCGACTGGTAATTTTGAAGTAGGTATGTCGGTGTGCCGAAGAAAATGTTACCACTGATAATTTTGAAGAAAAAAAAAATGTAGGTATGTCTTTCCGACTGATAATTTTGAAGTAGGTATGTCGGTGTGCCGAAGAAAATGTTACCACTGATAATTTTGAAGAAAAAAAAATGTAGGTATGTCTTTCCGACTGATAAGAAAATGTATGTCTTTCTCACTGAAATTTTGAAGAAAAAAAAAAGTAGGTATGTCCTTCCGACTGATAATTTTGAAGTAGGTATGTCGGTGTGCCGAAGAAAATGTTACCACTGATAATTTTGAAGAAAAAAATGTAGGTACCTATGTCTTTCCGACTGATAATTTTGAAAAAAAAAAAAAAAATGCATGTCTTTCCGACTGATGATTTTGAAGAAAAAAAAAGTATGTCTTTCCAACTGATAATTTTGAAGAAAAAAAAAAATGTATGTCTTTCCCACTGAAAATTTTGAAGTATGTCTGTGTGTCACGAAGAATTTGGAGCAGAAAAATCTGTGTTCACTTGACGAAAGTAATTTTGAAATGAACTTTTCCAGTATTAAATTTGTAAAATGTAGCTTGGCTGAAAATTCATTTGCTACACTGCCACCACATTATTTTCCTCTAGCCAGCATGGAAGGTAGTGCGCATGCGTTGTAAGCACGTAGGCAGGGTCCACACTTCGTAAGCTTTAAGGTGCGTTTTCACCAACGCGACCTCTGTCGCGCGACAAAAGTCGCGTTGGTAAAAACGCACCTTTAAAAACCTTTTGTTTGACCCTCTTTCCCTGCCAAGCGAAAAAGTGACATGTTTCCTACGCGGCCAAGCCAAAAACGTGTACATTTCCCCAGAGGCCAAATGGCGTTAACCCGATGTTTAACTCTTTCCCTGCCAAGCGAAAAAGTGACATGTTTCCTACGCGGCCAAGCTAAAAACGTGTACATTTCCCCAGAGGCCAAATGTAATTGCCATTGGCACAACTCGAGTTGTGCCGTGGCCTCAGCGGTGTGTGTTTTACATATTTGTTTCCCTCCAGGCCAGGGGCACAACTATAGTTGTGCCATGAGTGTTAAAATATTATTTAGTGTTATTATTTTCTTTGCTTTTTCTGATGTTTATTTTGTTGAACTTGAAAGATCTGGCAAAAAGATTACAACTGGAAAATTTTGGAAATGTATAATACCAAAGATGATCCATCCTGAAACCGATCAAAACATCCAACCAGCTGCTGAACCAGCTCAATGACCAGCTGCTGGGACAGCTCAGCCATCTGGTGGCAAAAAGATTACAATTGGAAAATTTTGGAAATGTATAATACCAAAGATGGTCCATCCTGATCTGAGCGCACGGCAGTGCGCCAGGCCAAGTTCCAGTAAGCACGCCTGTGTATCTTTACACGAACCGATTCGGCAGGTTTTTTAAGATGATCCATCCTGAAACCGATCAAAACATCCAACCAGCTGCTGAACCAGCTCAATGACCAGCTGCTGGGACAGCTCAGCCATCTGCTGAACCAGCTCAACAACCAGCTGCTGGACTAGCTCAACAACCAACTGCTGAACCAGCTCAACAACCAGCTGCTGAACCAGCTCAACAACCAGCTGCTGAACAAGCTCAACAACCAGTTGCTGAACCAGCTCAACAACCAGCTGCTGAACCAGATCAACAACCAGTTGCTGAACAAGCTCAACAACCAGCTGCTGAACAAGCACAACAACCAGCTGCTGAACAAGCTCAACAACCAGCTGCTGGGCCAGCACAACAACCAGCTGCTGGACCAGTAACAGTTCATGAACTTGTTCAACGATATGATGCCAGAGGAAGACAAGCAGGGTCCGTCCCTCCGGGAATTTTTTAGCCCGTTGTGATTAGAGAAAATCAGTACCTATGTACCTACCTAATTTGTTTAATATTCAGTTTATTATTATTCTTGATTTGATTTTTTGATTTGATCGACGGCCGGTCGACTATGTGCGAACAAACCTTTAAGGATTCTAAGGGCCTATGATCAAGACCGCTTGTTTGGAGTGTTCGACCATCACCTTGGACCTGTTATACAATAAGTTGTTGTTGTTGTTGTTGTTGTTGTTGTTGTTGTTGTTGTTGTTGTTGTTGTTGGTGTTGTTGTTGTTGTTGTTGTTGTTGTTGTTGTTGTTGTTGTTGTTGTTGTTGTTGTTGTTGTTGTTGTTGTTGTTGTTGTTGTTGTTGTTGTTGTTG
>NW_007377758.1:185901-212511 GCF_000475195.1 Diaphorina citri
AGCATTTCGCTGGATTACAGTAGAAGTGTTTTGGTCCGAGACCAAAAGAGAAGCTTACACGGATCTAACAAAGGAATTTTTTTTTTTTTTTTGTTTTTTTATACATATCTTATATATATTTTTTTTTTTACGACTTTAAATGCCTTTTTTTTTTTTTTTTTTTTTTTTTTTCAAAAGTGTTTCAGATTCTAGTCCGTCCTTCCTTTATTACAATAGTAATAAAAAGCTATAAGGGACGGGCTATTGTATCCACTTCGGTATCGTCTGTCTGTCACTCTGTCACCCTGTCTGTTCCCATAAAAGGACTTATCTAAACCTAGTCGACCTATAGGTATATTAAATTAAAGGTCTTTTTCTCTTTTTACCAGGAACACGAAAATGGAAGTGCAAATTTTGTCCAGAGAACCACAAAGCCAAAAAACTGGTTTTTGGGGGATTTTTTTCACATTTTCTCACACAAATGAGCTTTGATCTTGAAATTTTTCGCGACGACCTATGAACTCAAAGCGAGAAAGTTTTAGCATCACCTATGTTAAGCTACGCCGAACAAGGTCAATATATGGATGGGTGACTTAAACCTTATATTGGGAATAAAGGGAGAACGGGCTCTAGTCTTGATTTTAAATCATTACATGAAAGTAAAATCCAAAAATCAAATCAAGAATAATAATAAACTGAATATTAAACAAATTAGGTAGGTGCATACGTACTGATTTTCTTTAATCACGATCGAACAAACTACGGGCTAAAAAAATTCCCGGAGGGACGGACCCAACTTGTTTTTTTAGATGTGTATCAGATTTTTTCGTCTCTTCTGGAATGCAGGTGTGGTGACGAGAACTGCACTCTGCTCTCTCCATTTTACTTTCTCCCAATGATTTAATAATTCAATTACATTTACTTTCTCACTTTTTTATTAGGAAGTTCTCTCGAACTTTCAAACTCTCGGCTTCGTAGGTTCACAGTGAGATTTTAGTGTACCAGCAAATAACCCTATAAGTTGGTTTAATAAGAGAAATGTGTCCTCAAAGACGTGAAAAATCTCCAATATTCAGTGCACACTACTCCAATATTGAGGAAGAACTTGCACTTTATTCCTACAACTCCAATTTAAATTCAAAAAATTCACACGAACCTTCTACCTATTTACCATTCGATTTTTTTTTTTTTTTTTTTTTTTTTTTGGTGTGCTCCAAAAAACATCTATCACACATTTTTGTAAATCAGTCTACAAAAAAAAAATAATAATAATAAAAAAAAACTTGGCTTATTGGCAATGGGCAGATGAAGTTCTGGCTGTAGATTGGAACTGGTTTTTTGATAACATTTTTTTTTTTTTTTTTTTTTTTTTTTTTTTTTTTTTTTAAGGAAACAATCTTGACACATTCGAAGAGAAAACCAGAGCGGTTTTGTGAACATGATTAGGTCGCTTTTTTTTTTTACGACTTTAAATGCCTTTTTTTTTTTTTTTTTTTTTTTTTTTCAAAAGTGTTTCAGATTCTAGTCCGTCCTTCCTTTATTACAATAGTAATAAAAAGCTATAAGGGACGGGCTATTGTATCCACTTCGGTATCGTCTGTCTGTCACTCTGTCACCCTGTCTGTTCCCATAAAAGGACTTATCTAAACCTAGTCGACCTATAGGTATATTAAATTAAAGGTCTTTTTACCAGGAACACGAAAATGGAGGTGCAAATTTTTTCCAGAGAACCACAAAGCCAAAAAACCAAAAAAACTGGTTTTTGGGGGATTTTTTTCACATTTTCTCACACAAATGAGCTTTGATCTTGAAATTTTTCGCGACGACCTATGAACTCAAAGCGAGAAAGTTTTAGCATCACCTATGTTAAGCTACGCCGAACAAGGTCAATATATGGATGGGTGACTTAAACCTTATATTGGGAATAAAGGGAGAACGGGCTCTAGTCTTGATTTTAAATCATTACATGAAAGTAAAATCCAAAAATCAAATCAAGAATAATAATAAACTGAATATTAAACAAATTAGGTAGGTGCATAGGTACTGATTTTCTTTAATCACGATCGAATAAACTACGGGCTAAAAAAATTCCCGGAGGGACGGACCCAACTTGTTTTTTTAGATGTGTATCAGATTTTTTCGTCTCTTCTGGAATGCATTCTTCATTAATGCAGCTAAAGAGCTCCAATTTGACGGACTTGGAATGTCTTCATAATGTCAAAAGCTTTTTTGACATCGATAAACGTTTTTCGTGTCAGTTTGTAGCCGCATGGGTTTTCGAATGAAGAAGGAAAGGAGAATTGGGAAAAGAAGAAGAAGAAGAACCAGGAGAGGAAGAAGAATGAGGAGGAGGAGAAGGAGCAGGAGAAGAAGAAGAAGAACGAGGAGGAAGATGAGGAAGGTAAAGAGGAGGAAGGGGGAGAAGACGAAGAAGAGAAATTAGGAGAATACCTAATTAGGAGGATGAGAAGGAAGAAGAAGGAGGAAGAAGCAGAAAAAGAAGACGACGAGGAAGAACGAGGAGGAGGAGAAGAAGAAGAAAGAAGAGAGGCCAAATCTCGTCGCAAAATTGTGAAAGCATCTAATTGAAGGAAAAAAAAACAACAAGAATGCTATTTATTTAAACCTCAAATTGTTTTTGTAGCCTCACTGATCTGGCACAACTATAATTGGATAGGCACATCTTTAAATCACTGTTAATTGGTTCGGGTGAATCGGGTGCACCTTTAAAGTCTACCTTTTGTTTGATAGGTGACAGATTTGACAAATTTATTGACAACATTTTCGTGGTTCCGAATTCTTCGGAGTTTTTGGTCATTCATTTTCAGACCTATGTAAATTGTCCAATTTTGAAGATTGTATCAACTCGCGTTTCTCTGTGGATAATTGGGATGGAATTTGGCCTGGCGCACAGGTCCAAATGGACCAATTTTAAGGTGTGTCCAAACATAGTCACCGCCCGTCGATGGACCATCGATCGACGGCCGGTCGACTATGTGCGAACAAACCTTTAAGGATTCTAAGGGCCTATGATCAAGACCGCTTGTTTGGAGAGTTCAACCATCACCTTGGACCTGTTATACAATAAGTAGTAGTTGTTGTTGCTGTTGTTGTTGTTGTTGTTGTTGTTGTTGTTGTTGTTGTTGTTGTTGTTGTTGTTGTTGTTATTGTTGTTGTTGGTGTTGTTGTTGTTGTTGTTTTCAAATGCTCGGAGTTTACGATTAGGTCATTTTCCCTGTTATACAATAAGTAAAGAACTGCTATAGACAAGTTAAGACCTGCTAAGTAGGAAGATGAAGATGAGTTCAATTTGAACCGGACATCAGCTTGGTCTACAAATCAAATTTCTTCTTAGGTGTAGAGGATTAGACAGAAAATTAAAATACTAAAATAATTAAGTTTTTTTTCTTCTTCTTCTTCTTTTTTACACCTACATTTTTTTTTTGTATTTTTGAATGAAGATTAGACATGTTTTGGTAAGAATGTTGAAGTAACGTTGGAATTATGATTGTACAAAATTTGGATAATACTAAAATAATTAAGTTTTTTTTTCTTCTTCTTCTTCTTCTTCTTCTTCTTCTTCTTCTTCTTTTTTACACCTACATTTTTTTTTGTATTTTTGAATGAAGATTAGACATGTTTTGGTAAGAATGTTGAAGTAACGTTGGAATTATGATTGTACAAAATTTGGACCCTAGAAACATTCGTACTTCCTCAGAATTCAGGATAGGTTACAGAGGATTTTTTTCAAGAGCTTTGATAGAGGGAATTGTAACTGCTAAGGTCTTATCGTCCCGAAATCGAAGAGAAAAGGAAGACAGGATAGAAGAAAGTCAGCCGTTCTGAGAACGAACATTATTCGCTCAGGATAAAATGGATTTCGGAACGATAATACCTCCGTTGTTAAACTTCCCTCTATCGAATCCCTTCGGTAAAACCTATTACAGGGTGAACAATAAAAATGCTACAAAAATCATATCTACAATCACCCTGTACAAGACATCTCATCTTGGACTTTGGGTGAATTATTTCTTCCTTGTGTGATCTCGAGATCTACATAACACCAATTCGGATCATAAATCACCCAATCGGGACAAGGTCCGAACTGTCCCACAAGATCCCCACAGGTACCAAACGATACGAATTTGGGATGGAACACGATTTTTTTCCCTACACTTACGTTTAAAAAATTTGGGACGGAACGACTTTGGAGCTTTCATACATCAACAATGTTTCCATTGAAAATTGAGCCAAATAGAAGACCATTTTTTAGTTTTTTTTATTTTTTCAAGAGGTTTGATAGAGGGAACTGTAACTGCTAAGGTCTTATCGTCCCGAAATCGAAGAAGAAGACCACCAAAGTGCCAGCTTAACTTGGTTGGTAACACGTCTGCCTTGTAAGCGCTAGGTCGCGGATTCGATTCACGTCGGGGGGCGGATTTTATCCTGAACGGATAAGGTTCGTTCTTGGAAAGGCTGGCTTTCTGATATCCTGTCTTCCTTCTCTCTTCGCTTTCGGGACGATAAGACCTTAGCAGTTACAGTCCCCTCTATCAAACATCTTAAGATGAAGTCTTCGATCGACTTTTTCACAAGTTAAAAAAAAAAAAAAGATAATTGTGCCAGATTTTGGTACTCCAGTGTAAAATGGTGATTTACTTTTTCCCTTAGGATTTTCGGCCCACATGCTCCATGGGTTTTTGGTGATAGAGAAGAGATAGCATCTCTTTTTAATCTGGCTGACTTAATTTAGATGAGCCGCGCACCCATGCCCATATGCCATGGCCAATTTGGGCATGTTTTTCCGCCCAGGGTGCATACCATGCATTTAATTATCTTTGGGTTTCAAAATAGTTTCTGGAAATGGTTTTCGAATGCCATGGTCAATTTGGGCATGTTTTTCCGCCCAGGGTGCATACCATGCATTTAATTATCTTTGGGTTTCAAAATAGTTTCTGGAAATGGTTTTCGAGGACACGGTGAGCCCAGTGGTAACGCGCTTGTTTGCCATGCAAAAGGTCCCTGGTTCGGTGAGTATCACACCCACAAAAAATTACGAAGAATTGTAGCTGAAAATTGGAGATTTGAATGTATATATTGTATATCCTTCACAGTTATTGGAAAATAGTGGAGATGCCAATATTCCTCCACAGGTTGTTAGTGGAGATGTCAATTCTTCCACTATAGCTGGTTCGGTGAGTATCACACCCACAAAAAATTACGAAGAATTGTAGCTGAAAATTGGAGATTCGAATGTATATCCTTCACAGTTATTGGAAAATAGTGGAGATGCCAATATTCCTCCACAGGTTGTTAGTGGAGATGTCAATTCTTCCACTATATTCTAGGTCCAAATATGGAGACTAGGTCCGCATTCTACATTTTCAATAATCTCCAAATTAAATAAGAACATTCGACGAATTGTCAATTTGTCAGAATAATTTTCGGTCGATCTTTCTCTCTTCACGTAAGGAATTATTTTTGGAGTGAAGAATTAAAAATTTCGGAGCGATTTTAATCGGATTATGCCGATTTCAAGAGGACCACGAGATCGCAAGTCGTATTTTAATAAGTTCGATCTCATCTCGAGGTACCTATTTCATTTATATTCGACAGTTTTGACAGCGGTCGATAGATGAGTTTAGAGAGTGGCGAGTTCTTAACTTGGGGCGTCAGGTTTTGATCCCTGGTTTTGAGAGAAACAAAGCGAACACTTTGGTTGTAAATTTATAATTCTAAAGAGACCCCTCAGTTGGAAAAGGACTTTTCAGTTTCGTTCTGGCAGGATAAACAAGCAAGGTATCTATTACATTGTTTATTATTGACAGCGGTCGATAGATGAGATTAGAGAGTGGCGAGTTCTTAACTTAGGGCCTCAGGTTTTGATCCCTGCTTTTGAGAGAAACAAAGCGAACACTTTGGTTGTAAATTTATATTTCTAAAGAGACCCCTCAGTTGTAAAAGGACTTTTCAGTTTCATTCTGGCAGGATAAACAAGCAAGGTATCTATTACATTGTTTATTATTTATGTCTATTACACTGTCCAAATAGTGATTGTTTTTGTACAATAAATTTTGATTTAAACCCAAGCAGATACAAATGTCATTGTAAGTCAAGGAAGATGCCTCGATTCTCTCCAAATTCTAGATCATCTCCAAAATTCTTTGATCGAATAAACCATTTTGTAAACAAGATTTCTTTCGGATTTGTTTTTGTTTCTTCTGTGAAACTGTTTTTTAAATGGATTGTTGAACATGTGTAGTTCTAGGTAAGTAATATGAGTTTGTCTTTTTTGGTTGAATTGGTGAGTTATTGTTTGTTGGTTTTAGGTAATTGAAGATATAAACATTTACCTACATTATTTTCTGAAATTGAGCTTCATCTAGGTATGTAGGTATTGAATAGTTACCGCCCATTAGTAGATATCCAGATCCCCCTGCTACCAACATGATTAGTATTATCAGCAGTTTTACTTTATTAGGTACCTACATTATTTTCTGAAATTGAGCTTCATGTAGGTATTGAATAGTTACCGCCCATTAGTAGATATCCAGATCCCCCTGACTACCAACATGATTAGTATTATCAGCGTTTTACTTTCAAAACATTGATTTTTGACAACTTTAAAAATTAAATACATAATTTAGGTAATTATGGAGATACCCTTCAGATACGGGTATTTTGCAATTCCACAGTGACCTTTTGAACCGTCACATTCTATACAATGTCGCCAAAACTGGTACGAGAGGGCATTTGTACCAAAGAGCAGAGTGGACCAAAAAGTGGTTTAATTTTGCTTGCCAAAAATTCGACAAAGAGTCTTCCTAATTTACACCTTTTTATACGACTAATGACAATTTTATTATTTCAAAATCGTAATATTATAATGTTTATTAATATTAACCTTTTGAACCGTCACATTCTATACAATGTCGCCAAAACTGGTACGAGAGGGCATGTGCACCAAAGAGCAGAGTGGACCAAAAAGTGGTTTAATTTTGCTTGCCAAAAATTCTACAAAGAGTCTTCCTAATTTACACCTTTTTATACGACTAATGACAATTTTATTATTTCAAATTCGTAATATTATAATTAATATTAATATTTGTGTTCCTTGTTCTTCCTTAAATTCTTCTTTATCTTCTTTTTGAACATTTTTGGCCTCATCGTTTTCAGAACCAGTTTGAGGTTATTTATTTGTCACATCTTGCCCACTCTCGCAGTAGGCATCTCGAGGTCCGTTTTTTGTTCTTGTAAATTATTTCACGATTCCTGTCAATTTTTTCGGTGTAGCTCCTACCGAACACACTGTGTTCATCTCGAGGTCCGTTTTTTGTTCTTGTAAATTATTTCACGATTCCTGTCAATTTTTTCGGTGTAGCTCCTACCGAACACACTGTGTTACAATAAAAGTAGACACTATTCATTCGAAATTTTTGGGCGTTTGGGAATTTCTCTCTTGGCAGTCCATGTCGAATATCCAATAACTACCTTTATTAGTTTGATTACGTCTAAAAGTAGGTTCAGTAGTCTCCTACATGTTGAATATAGTTTAGTAGCTCTTCTACATTAATAAAAGTAGACACTATTCATTCGAAATTTTTGGGCGTTTGGAAATTTCTCTCTTGGCAGTCCATGTCGAATATCTAATAACTACCTTTATTAGTTTGATTACGTCTAAAAGTAGGTTCAGTAGTCTCCTACATGTTGAATATAGTTTAGTAGCTCTTCTACATTTGTTTTGTGTTCATATTTCATTGGATTTATTCTTTTTCACTCTGGTTATGGTGTGCTTTTGGATTATTTATTAATATTATCAACTTCTGTTCGATTTCCATTCTTACATTGCATCTTGCGTTCTTTAGAACCTCTTGGCAATTTCAGTTCCTCACCAACTTACTGTGATGGTCTGCAATGTACCTACTTTTTTTTTAATCCTTTTAAACTGGGAACCTCCAAAATTTAATTTTTCTTGTAGGTAGTCATGATTTTTAGTACTTCTCGGGATATGTTGATATTAATCATGCTAAAAGCTAGTAATCACACATTTAATATTAGATTCCCTTCTCTTGAATCGGGTTAGAAAACAATCCCTTGAAATAAAAAACGAACCTTTGAAATACATTACAGGCTAGTTAGATCATAAAACAGACATTTAGACATTTTAAACATATGCTAGTCAAACTTGCTATCTTGCTAAACGATTCTTTTTCTTCTTCTCCTTCTTCTTCAACTTCTTCTTCTTCTGCTTCCTCTTCTCCTATTTTTTTTCCTTCTTCTTCCTCTCCTCCTTCTTCTTCCTTCTCCTCCTCCTTTTTATTCTTCCTTTGAAATACATTACAGGCTAGTTAGATCATATAACAGACATTTTAAACATATGCTAGTCAAACTTGCTATCTTGCTAAACGATTCTTTTTCTTCTTCTCCTTCTTCTTCAACTTCTTCTTCTGCTTCCTCTTCTCCTATTTTTTTTCCTTCTTCTTCCTCTCCTCCTTCTTCTTCCTTCTCCTCCTCCTTTTTATTCTTCTTCGTCTTCTTTTTCTTGTCCTTCTTTGTCGTCTTCTTCTTTCTCTTCTTATTCTTCATCTTCTTCTTATCCGTCTTCCTCTTCTTCTTCTTCTTCTTCTTCTTCTTCTTCTTCTTCTTCTTTTTCTTCTTTTTCTTCATCTTACATATACGATCACGTTCTGATCTTCGTTGGAGTAGGAACGTTTTAGATTTCGCGCACATTGCAGACACACCAGAAATATAATTAATGCGATGATTTATGCGCGAGGCATAGGCCATATAATTTACCCTGTCCAATTCTTCTTCTTCTTCTTCTTCTTCTTCTTCTTCTTCTTTTTCTTCATCTTACATATACGATCACGTTCTGATCTTCGTTGGAGTAGGAACGTTTTGGATTTCGCGCACATTGCAGACACACCAGAAATATAATTAATGCGATGATTTATGCGCGAGGCATAGGCCATATAATTTACCCTGTCCAATTATTTGATTATATTAAAATCATCTTCATCATGCAAGTTGTTGAAGCATTTGCCGTCGGCTTGATTTATGGTGGGAGTTTGCGAGCTGGTTATTAGACGAAAACGATTCCGCAGAATCGCAACAAGTTCGACTAGGTGGATTGTACCGTCCAACTTGGACGCAGGGTTGTCAGACAAGTGTTGGGCAATGTCAGACAATGGCCAACATCGCATAACAGAGTGTTACAATTGAGGATAATGAGGCGATGGATGGAAAAGTAACTCACTAAAGAAAAGTAGCTCAAAAGTGACCGTCCAACTTGGACGCAGGGTTGTCAGACAAGTGTTGGGCAATGTCAGACAATCGCCAACATCGCATAACAGAGTGTTACAATTGAGGATAATGAGGCGATGGATGGAAAAGTAACTCACTAAAGAAAAGTAGCTCAAAAGTAACCATTTGAGCGCAAGGCACTACGTCAGGACAAGTTCCATTTGATCCACTGGAAGAATGAATTCATATGCAAAGAGAAAAGAAAATATGTTTGGTTGTGCTACTCCATGAACTACTTAGCTCAACAGTCTTCTCGGAAAAGATCACCAGTCTTTTCCCTAATTGACTAATAGGAAATTCTGGATTAAAACTAAAAGAACTAAGAGGAAATCCTGGACTAAAACTAAAAGGAAATCGATCCTGCGACCAGGTCTACTCTCAGACCTAACGAGTGTTCAGTTTCCACCTCTAGTTCTTCAAGTCACTAATCAAATATAAATGGACCTTTGTGCAGAACAGAATCGTAAACATGGAAGATCCAGCACAATAAAACACGCTGACCAAGAAGAGAAAATCTCCACTAATGAATAACATAATTATGCCCGTTCACATAATTCTGCCAGTTCACATTATGCCCGTTCGCATTCCTCGTAACAAGGTTCAACAATCGCGAAAACAGATCGCGTCCTGTCATGATCAGTATCATCTATGTTCAATAAACCATCAATAAAAGGCTAAATAACAAGCTCGTACACGGACAACACTCTCAAAACGAAATGAGATCAATTATCACTTGCGTGAAGATGCACGCAGAATGGCTATTGCTAATTATATTACTCTGGCGGCCGATGGTGGAACTGATGGTAGGCGAAGCTGGGTTTAGAAGTTGGTTTCAGTTTAGGAGTTGTTTGCGAAAAGGCTTTTGATGCACTAGTGAACTTTGGAAACCCGTGGACCTGAGGTCAATTTCTGCCAATGGTTTTCCAAAATGAAATACTGTTACCTATGCTTTTGATGCACTAGTGAACTTTGGAAACCCGTGGACCTGAGGTCAATTTCTGCCAATGGTTTTCCAAAATGAAATACTGTTACCTATGTATTGAGGAATTTGAAGTTGAAGGTAAAAGTATTGAGGATATTTTTAAGTCCTACAGATATGACAAACTTAAAGGAGATGATCCGGAACATATTGACAAATGAAAAAGGAAACCTAGTCGATTCCCAAAGGAATTTAGCCAAAGGAATAGAGCTCCTCTAATCTGACCTTTGAACGGTACTGGAATGACCATTGACTCTAGAAATCGCCAGTCTCACCAACAGAAATGATATCTTTAGCGGATCAAATGCCTTTTCGGACTTCATAATTATTCAATAAGATGTGAATTTGTGAATGAGATTACAAAGTACTTCAACACGTTACTATTAGCTAAAACAATCGCAACACAAACTCCTCGCAGCCGCCCACCTGAGAAAAAAACAGAGCTCATTGATACCTGTTCACCAGAGAATCAGAGAAGCGATACGATTCATTTTCAAATAAGTTCTCGTAGAGAGAAGCGAATGGGTATTGTGTACAAATTTATATCATAGACGATATCCAATTAGTTGATTTAGAAGAGTCGAAGCAGAAGACTCCGATTATACTCCGATAGAAGAAGACTTAGAAGAATCTGATAGAAGAAGAGGAATGAAAGAAGCTGAAGGGGAATGAATGCGAATCCGGATCGTGAAAGGAATGTTTCCTATTCACATATTAAGTAAAGACTTCGCGAATACCGACAGCGCATATAATGAGCTAATTTAAGCTGTCAAGAATTCGCACACTCTAAGTCATGCCAGGGAAAGAGTTCTAGACGCGCTTAATGAATAGGTTAGACTTTTTTCGAAGCATGTTCTCATATTGGCCGCGAACTCGGGAAACAACAAATCGGTTGTCATAGGTCGTGTTTGTTTTGATGTGGAGATATGAGCAGACAAATACCTTGGAAGTATGTAGATGTGGGTAAAGGAGTTTTGATGAGCGCTTTCATCTTTGTTGGGTAGTTCGTTGGGAAGATAGATCAAATACCTTGGAAGTATGTAGATGTGGGTAAAGGAGTTTTGATGAGCGCTTTCATCTTTGTTGGGTGGTTCGTTGGGAAGATAGATCAAATACCTTAGAAGTAGATGTGGGTACAAGAGTTTTGAAGTGCGTTTTCATCTTTGTTGGGTAGTTCGTTGGGAAGATTGATCAAATACCTTAGAAGTAGATGTGGGTATTGTACAAGAGTTTTGATGTACGTTGTTGGCGTTTACAAGAGGGACTTCATCTTTTCCATCTTCGTTGGAGATTCTGTTGAGGAGATAGATCCGATTTGCGTGAGGCAGTGTAAGAATCTTTAGGTGTTTCAAATATTTGACATATCCAATCGAATCCAAATAGGCTGTTAGAGGGGTTTCACCAACCTTCTTTTCAGCCCCTAACAGCCGTTTAGCTTGAATTTAGATATTTCAAGATATTTGACAAATCCAATCGAATCCAAATAGGCTGTTAGAGGGGTTTCACCAACCTTCTTTTTAGCCCTTAACAGCCTTTTAGCTTGATAGCCCTGTTAAGCTTATACAAATCAAATGGAACCTAACTGGCAGTTAGCCTAATAGGTAATTTAGGGGTGGAAAAATGTCGGTGAACTCCTATGTTTGGTGTTAGTGATGTTGGTGAAATCCTATTTGATTATACGTACTACGTTTTTGAAGATACAGGATTAGGTTTAGCTTGACAGCCCTGTTAAGCCTATACAAAATTTGTATGTTAATCAAATGGAACCTAACTGGCAGTTAGCCTAATAGGTAATTTAGGGGTGGAAAAAAGTCGGTGAACTCCTATGTTTGGTGTTAGTGATGTTGGTGAAATCCTATTTGATTATACGTACTACGTTTTTGAAGATACAGGATTAGGTCTTTCAGGTGCTTGTAAATGGCATTTGGGAGCATCTAAAATCACTGTTGGGTGCTGACCCATTGAAATCTATCATTCTACTTTCCTTATCCTATATTTAAGATTCGGGACCGTCCGTGAATTACCTATACTTATATACTACCTTTTCTTTCTCTTGCTCTCCTTTTCAGCTTTAGTTTTATATAGGTACCTACTTATATGTTTTTTTTTCTCTTCTCTCTTTTTTTTTTAATTTAAGCAAGGGTCTATTGTAATTTATTTTTGAAAATATTGTACCAAATACATGAGACCTTGCTTAGACTGCGGGAGTAAAGGGACTTTTCAGTCTCATTCTGGCAGTATAAGCAGGGTATATTCTATTCTATTCTATTCTACTACGAGTATTATCTTTTAGTCTTTAACGAATCTTTGGTAGTGATACCTTTTATGTGCGTTGTTTGAAGATGGGCTCAACGCCTTTAAAAGTTGTACAGTTATTCATTTTACCATCAAAGTTAAAAATTGAAGTTAATCATTCTACTTTCCTTATCCTATATTTAAGATTCGGGACCGTCCGTGAATTACCTATACTTATATACTACGAGTATTATCTTTTAGTCTTTAACGAATCTTTGGTAGTGATAACTTTTATGTGCGTTGTTTGAAGATGGGCTCAACGCCTTTAAAAGTTGTACAGTTATTCATTTTACCATCAAAGTTAAAAATTGAAGTTTGTTTGAAGATGGGCTCAACGCCTTTAAAAGTTGTACAGTTATTCATTTTACCATCAAAGTTAAAAATTGAAGTTCCAGAATCACAGGTGAGCACAAACACAAATTCCGCATTGTTGCTAAAAACTCTTGAGTAGAATTGTTAAATCCAATGTTGTGAGCCGTTTCTATAGGGTTCCTTCAGTATGAATATGATTCATAGGTCCGTAGGTTCTCCTCCTCCTCCTCCTCCTCCTCCTCCTCCTCCTTTTTCATCTAGTTTTACAACTTCATTTCAACTTATTGTTTGATTACAAATTTTCATCAGTAAATGGTTTTCTCAAATAAAATTGATCCCAAGGGCAAGGAAAACCTAGACCCTTGACAAATGGAGTGTGCCGGAAGGCATGTGATGAGTTCCAATCCACTCGACCCCGTTATCGTCCTAATTTCATTATCAACAATAGGGTGATTCCGGTGGTGGAAGAATTATGAGTGGACAATGAGTTTACGCGTTTATTCCTCCTCCTCCTCCTCCTCCTCCTCCTCCCTTTTCATCTAGTTTTACAACTTCATTTCAACTTATTGTTTGATTACAAATTTTCATCAGTAAATGGTTTTCTCAAATAAAATTGATCCCAAGGGCAAGAAAACCTAGACCGTTGACAAATGGAGTGTGCCGGAAGGCATGTGATGTGTTCCAATCCACTTAACCCCGTTATCGTCCTAATTTCATTATCAACAATAGGGTGATTCCGGTGGTGGAAGAATTATGAGTGGACAATGAGTTTACGCGTTTAAGAACCGTTTCTTTTCGCCGTTCAAAGTTTCTGTTTCTAGTTCGTCAGGACCACCCCGTATTTCACATACACAAGTATCGGTTCTGGTATACATATTTTTTTTTCCTCGTCTTATTATTATTTTTAATAATTTTTTATCTCCATATGGATATCTCACCATGCAGGAAGTGAAGGTCAGGACCTCTCCAGAGGTATTCTTCCTCGGATTCTCAATATCTGGCCAAGACATGAGCTTTATTTTCTAAACTTTCAATGACCGCGCGAAAGACCGTTCCGGGAGAGACGTTCCACCTAGGGATGGAGTCGAACGGAGGTACTTGCAATTAGTAATGCTGTGAAAATTGCGATATCCGCAAAAAGTTGTGGAAAAGCTATGCTTTAACAAATAAATTCACGAGTTTGATTGATTGATTGATTGATTGATTGATTGATTGATTGATTGATTGATTGATTGATTGATTGATTGATTGATTGATTGATTGATTACCATTTATAGGTGTTTAATATTGATGCTTTTAAGACTTATTTTAAGACAGAAAAGGGTTCATAAATATGGGTGTTAGCTCATGGTTAACAAACACTTAACATGTAGACCTGGCTCTTAAATATATGTTGTACCTACTTACATTTTACAAAGAAAAATCTACTACCTACCTACAACATATTTTTAAAATAATGCCGTCCATATATATGTATCCATAATATTCCATAATATTCATAAGTTCCTTCCATCATTGAATGTCAAAACGGTCGGCTTTGAAATCCCTGTGCTGCGATGCCGTCGAAAAATAATCAGCGCGATTTAAATTTAAAAAAAAAGCTTTAATGTTTTGCCCTCCTAAAATTTATTAAATTTAAGGAAAATTTTCATTCTCGTATATTTCTTCTTCTTTTAAATGTTTAAGTTTCACACATTTCTTCGCCATTGTCTTTTCTGCTATTGTCATTATTTTGATCTTGTGGTTTAAACTGTAGGTAGAATACACTGAACTATTCAAATACTCAAGACTATTATATTTATAAATAATTAAATGGTAACTTAATATGTACCTATAATAACTATAAATTGTATGACATTGTATAAAGACTTATGGCCGGGACTACAACCTCTTGCTAAAGTGTTTGCTAACCTTTGAGCGTAATCAGAGACTTCACTTACTTTTTGAACTAAAATATCGCTCTCAGCTAGAGCTTGAGCAAACTTTATAGGTGTTTGGAATTGATGCTTTTAAGACTAGTTGTACCTAACACAGAAGAGGGTTCTTAAATATGGGTGTTAGCTCATGGGTAACAAACACTTAACATGTAGACCTGGCTCTTAAATATCAGAGATGTGCGAACCGCAAAATGCAAAATGGAAAATGCAAAATGCAAAATGTAAAATGTACATTTACATTTTACATTTCAAATTATATATGTTGTACCTACTTACATTTTACAAAGAAAAATCTACTACCTACCTACAACATATTTTTAAAATAATGCATTTATTTTTATGTTAGGTATAAATGTACCTACATAACCCCCTTTTTCCACGCACAAGTCCTTCAGGCACTTTCAAAGATTCAAATACCTACATAACAAAATTTTATTATTACCTATTTTGCTGAGGGATACAGTACATAGGTACTGTTAGCCTTGAACAGAAGTGGGTTTGAGATAAATCCTAACCCTTCTGGGAACTGGGTTTAGCCCAACCCCTCGATTGATCTCAATTTCGAAATATATCCTACAAGCCTACAAGGTAAGCCCCAGTTTTAGCGATGTGACCCCCCGGACATTCCCGAATTTTTCCGACTGAAATTATATTTGTCCCTATAGAAATTTTGTACAGGATCCGTCCAACCAGGTTCTAAATCATGAGAGTCGTACCTTTATTACAACCCTTGAAGTTTCGTAATCAAACTCAGCCCCTAAAATTTTGTTGGCACAGAGCTAAAAAAAAAAAATAGAAATCATGGTACCTTATAGTACCTACCTACCAGACAAAGAAAGATTTCAATTAAAAAAGTATGCAACCATGAAGGGGCAACATATAATCTCTCCAATTTTTCCTATTTCAAGATGCTGCAAGTGGTTTACCACCTGTAGAATGAATCACTTGTAGCATTTCACGTTTTAAAATATTGATCGTCGATATTTTTTACACTCTGTATTTCAGTATCGAAGCTGTTAAATAGTTTCCCACTAGAGTCTAATAAATATCCAACCTGTCTCTAAGCCAATGTTCAATAACACGGACTTTAGTCCATATAAAACACCATTGAAGCCATTCTACGATTTGTATGGCTCTGTTGTGATATTGTTTTTGTGGTAGGTATATTATTGCTGGGACGCAAGGCGACAATATGACTATTACTATTAGAATATTGCTATTTGCATAGAAAACAACGTCGTGGAGCATTGGTTTTTACTTTCCTTATCCTATAGCCTTTCTCTCTTTTTCGCTAATATCTCAGTCGCAACAAAAATTTCCTCCTATTATTTGACATACCTAATATTTACTCGGTACCGGTCCGGAGTTAGAAGCGCATTTCAGCAATATCCAACGGGAAAAAAATGTTCGGCTCTCTAGGGTTAAGCGATCCGGATCGCTTGTCGTCAAGAGTCACGATTATATCTGGACATGAAGCGATTTAGCTATCTAGATCACAACACTGAAAGCGATCAAACAAATATGATTTATAATAACACAATTATCTTTACTACTGTATCAACGCGTCTTTTTACCGATCCGTCCAAAGAAAACTTACTAACGATTCAGTGGATTGTGGAACCCTTTAGAAGAAAGATCCTTTCTTCATTGTCGTTTTGGCAAACCAAACTTTGGGCAGTCCGTCAATAAATTTTATTATTTCTCTCTCTGCTGAGTAAATTTCCTTTGAAGAAAAGCATCTACAGGATATATCAACCCAATTACTTTGCCTATAATAGAATAGAATAGAATAGAATATACCTTGTTTATCCTGCCAGAATGAGACTGAAAAGTCCCTTTACTCCCGCAGTCCTAAACAAGGTCTTATAATTATATTTCATAGGTATAGTTTAGTTCATAGGTTTAGGCATAACGCCGCACCAGAGCCGTATTTTCTTTCATTGTCCTCTATGAAAGTCAAACTACAACAATATCAACAACTCTCACTGAATCACCCTATTTCATCAAATACGAAGTCCATCTCTGTCCGACACATAGGGTAAGTGTACCATTTATTCGCCCACCTAAAAGACGTACCATTTATTGGCCCACCTGTACCATACACCATACGCCACATAAGTCTGAACTGGACGAACTTTTTCAAGATCCAATTTCATCAAAAGAAAGGGCTTAAAGACTGCTAGAAACCAGTGATTTCAAAATTGTAGTCATAAAACAAAAATTAGATAAAAATAAATGTGGGCAGGTGGCCAATAAATGGTACGTTTTTTAGGTGGGCGAATAAATGGTACACTTACCCTACGATTATCTATTTGCAATAGAAACCTGCACGTCTAATTGGTCCATTACAATTATAATAGGATTGACGTATCGGCGCTGATGTCTATCATTTTCTTTTCAATTTCCATCAGTGTTTCTTCTTCTTCTTTTTTTTTTCCTCTTCTTCTTCCTTTTCGGCGGAAAAAAGTGTTGAATAAATATAAAAATCCTTGAATGGAATAAAATTCTTCTTCTTCCCCTTCTCCTTCTTTTTCCTATTCTTCTTCATTACCTACATATAATTTTACTGTTTGAAAATTTTCTTGGTCAAGAAATGTTTCCAAGTCTTCTTCTTTTCCATTAATATTTCCACTTTGAAGATATTGTCTTGGTCAAGAAATTTTTCCAAGATCAAGGCTGACGTTCTTTGCACAAGGGGATGGACTCGGATGTGCTATATCGCTAATTACAGCTTCAACGTTCATAATTGGGTCGGCGATATGGGTTTCAAGTTTCACAGGAAGTTCTCGGAGCTATTATTGAAAATCCAAGAGCAACTGTTTTCACCTAATTTTATTTTTTGAGGATTGAATAAACCAATATTAGGTACCTACCTAGATGACTAACCGAATTTAGAAATTGGGGGAAAAACCCTGAAGGTATTGAAAGCAACCTTCACATTAAAATAGACCAGAGCACAACACATGACCGAAAAAGTTAACCAAAACAATCAACTCACAAAACATCTAAAGTCCCCCTCATACTCCGGAGTGACGATTCTATCCCATGATATAAACAATAACAATGCCATTCTACTCCTAGATGCAATATACCCACAAGTTTGCACAGATTCACACATGCACATCATGATGAAATCAAAGTTGGTAAAGTTTGAATCCCCCTTTTTTAACTTGGTCGACAAAGGTCTCTCGAAGGGACTTTCCCGGTTCATCCCAAAAATGTAAATAAACAATGAAAATACCTAAGTACGTAGGTGCGTATTTAACGTAAACATGTAAAGGTGTATCCAAACATAGTCTACCGGCCGTCGATCGACGACGTCAATCTGTGTTGTCGTGGCAGTGTGGACGGTACAGTCGACATGGATCGACGACCGGTAGACTATGTGTGGACAAACCTTAACATTTTATTTTACTAATCCAAAAACATAAACGTCATCAACTCATCACTAAGATCTCACTCAAAGATTACAATATAAAGTTCTTCAAGACAAAAAAGCAGCTTCTGCACATATCCCAACACCATCATTCTGCAATGCCCTATCAACATCAATCAAGATGATGCGAAGACATTTTAATTGCAGGATAATTATTTAATTAATGGAACATTAAAAACAAAATAATAATAATAATAATGATAAAAGAAAAAATGAAACGTAATGGTGATACGGTAGTAAAAAGACGCGTTGATACAGTAGTAAAGATAATTGTGTTATTATAAATCATATTTGTTTGATCGCTTTCAGTGTTGTGATCTAGATGGCTAAATCGCTTCATGTCCAGATATAATCGTGACTCTTGACGACAAGCGATCCGGATGCCGGAGCAGGTAAATAGCTCACTTTGAAATCCGGATGCCGGATCGCTTAACCCTAAAGAGCCGAACATTTTTTTCCCGTTGGATATTGCTGAAATGCGCTTCTAACTCCGGACCGGTACCGAGTATTAGGTATGTCAAATTAATAATAGTAGGAAATTTTGTTTTCTAACTAATAGTCAAATCCCCGATGCACTCTGACGCGGAGCGACTGAGATATTAGCGAAAAAGAGAGAAAGCTTTGGTCAAGTTTGGTGTGACTTGTAGGCACTCGTGGGTTAACGACAGAAAGAAAACCGTGAGATTCTTAGGTCGGATGACAGTATTGACAGCTCTCTTGGTAAACCTTTCTTTGGATGCCTTGTCCAGTCTTGTTATGACACTTGGTTGATGAAATTGTAACTGGCTCATTCCGAGTTATACCTAAATAGCTCACTTTGAAATGCTCTTCTTTTTAAAAAAGAGGCTTAACAGTGGGAACTGTAACTGCTAGGGTCTTATTGTCCTGAAATCGAAGGAAGACAGGATAAGTGGAAAGCCAGCCGTTCCGAGAACGAACATTATCCCATCAGGATAAAATCCGCCCCGGGCGGGAATCAAACCCGCGGCCTAGTTTTCCATTAGATCTCAACAGATTTCCCTTTTGTATACTGAATTCTGCCCTATCAGCATACAACCAATTGTCAGTTCATGTCTAAACAAAGGTCTCCTCTTCATTCTTTCACTGTTGAACTTGCAAAATCGTATGTGCTTCCTTTTTAGGCATTTTGCGAGGATTGTTAGCTTAGGCGACGTTTGTAGAGCGTATATTAACATGTATTGTTTTCTACAAATGACCACTGTTCGCATTCCTTCGACTTTTCCCAGTGTGTCTATCACTCGGGGTCATACTGCTGACATGGTTCACACGTGAATTGGAATTCCTTGCATATCTCTGACTCTGTTTGGAGTGGATAACAGCAAAGTTACCACTGGATACTGGATGACATAGCTCGACCTACTGGAGCGTGTTACAGAAGCGAAGGACAGCATCAAGATGAGCCACATAACCAAATAACCATATAGTCATATACCATATTCACAGTCCGCTTATACATAATATGGACATCGGATTTTTTACATGATAGTAATTAGAGTACTGCGGTTGTTATGGATGTCTATGTTGTGATGTAGATGATCCTGATCCGTCAAGATATTTTGGATTTTAGTGCATAGTTCCCTGTTTGATTCCCCTTTTAGACAAGATTTCGTCACCAGGTTCCGAATTGCGCCCTTTAGAACCCCTTTTGCTAAGGATACTAAGAGAAGTCAATTATCAAACGATAAGATCTTCCTTGTTACAGTTCTCTCCATTAAACCTTTTCAGAAGAAAACCTTTATAAAGAGATCCCAGGTTACAAGCACCATTACACATAAAATCCAAATTGCAATATTACAATCATGTAAGATATTTCAGTACTTATCTACCGAAGATGGTTCTCTTACTCCCAGTCATCTGGAGTTCAGATTCTGAACCAATCTTGCTCTCAGTGAACTTCATCTCGCCTCTCTCAACATAATGACTGTGTTCGTTAATTGTTTTTCTCGTGTTAACATGACTGATCATCGGGGAGCTCCCAATATTCTAATTGTTTCGCCAAAGAGGTAATACTCTCCAAAGAGTAATGAGTCTCATTTGAAAGTTCTGCTTTAAATTAAACCAATTATAAGCAGAAAACTAGTGGAAGACAGGTGGCGATATTTTTTCTTCGTAGAATTAATGTTTCAATTATGACGGGAATTCGTTGGAAGGCGGGCAGGGCCAGTAGCTTGAATAAAATAGAATAGAATAGAATATACCTTGTTTATATGTTCAGAACATTTGGCCCACAGTTGGTCTGGTCCAGTGTTTAGTGATGCTGTTAGTTGGATGAAGGGACGGCTGATGAAAGAACGGTAGGGAATGAAGAAAAGCTGGTGGTGGTAAGTGAAGGTCCTTAATAAATGAAAGGAAAAGGTCAAATCCCTCATCTATGCCTGCCTAGGTAGCTTGGAGGGTAGTTCGCCTGCCTCGTGAGCGCTAGGTCACAGCTTAGATTCCCAACCAGGCCGAACTTTATCCTAAAGAGATGAGGCTCTTTTTCGGAAAGCCTGGCGTTCTCCTGTCTTGTTTTCCTTTTCTCTTCAATTTCTGGACGATAAGATTTTTCGTTGTTACAGTTCCCTCTAGCAAGTTCCAAGCTATATCCCAAATTCTGGAGGATCAGAGTACCTATGGACGAAAAAAAATCGGGTCTACAGTTTCTTTGTAGAGGGTTTGTTGTTTGTTATAAGTTGTACATATATGTTGTATGTGTACTAGTACTTCAGAGAGTTCATAAATGCACTGATCTCTTTCTTCAACATTGATGGAATTCCTTGCATATCTCTGACTTTGTTTGGAGTGGATAACAGCAAAGTTACCACTGGATGACATAGCTCAACCTACTGGAGCGTGTTACAGAAGTGAAGGACAGCATCAAGATGAGCCACATAACCAAATAACCATATATACCATATTCACAGTCCGCTTATACATATGGACATCGGACTTTTTACATGATAGTAATTAGAGTACTGTGATTGTTATGGATGTCTAATATGTTGTGATGTAGTTGAGCCTGATCTGTCTAGAGTCTAGATATTTTGGATTTTATCGCATAATTCCCTGTTTGATTCCCCTTTTAGACAAGATTTCGTCACCAGGTTCGGAATTGCGCCCTTTAGAACCCCTTTTGCTAAGGATACTAAGAGAAGTCAATTATCAAACGATAAGATCTTCCTTGTTAGAGTCCTCTCTATTAAACCTTTTCAGAAGAAAACCTTTATAAAGAGATCCCAGGTTACAAGCACCATTACACATAAAATCCAAATTGCAATATTACAATCATGTAAGATATTTCAGTACTTATCTACCGAAGATGGTTCTCTTACTCCCAGTCATCTGGAGTTCAGATTCTGAACCAATCTTGCTCTCAGTGAACTTCATCTCGCCTCTCTCAACATAATGACTGTGTTCGTTAATTGTTTTTCTCGTGTTAACATGACTGATCATCGGGGAGCTCCCAATATTCTAATTGTTTCGCCAAAGAGGTAATACTCTCCAAAGAGTAATGAGTCTCATTTGAAAGTTCTGCTTTAAATTAAACCAATTATAAGCAGAAAACTAGTGGAAGACAGGTGGCGATATTTTTTCTTCGTAGAATTAATGTTTCAATTATGACGGGAATTCGTTGGAAGGCGGGCAGGGCCAGTAGCTTGAATAAAATAGAATAGAATAGAATATACCTTGTTTATATGTTCAGAACATTTGGCCCACAGTTGGTCTGGTCCAGTGTTTAGTGATGCTGTTAGTTGGATGAAGGGACGGCTGATGAAAGAACGGTAGGGAATGAAGAAAAGCTGGTGGTGGTAAGTGAAGGTCCTTAATAAATGAAAGGAAAAGGTCAAATCCCTCATCTATGCCTGCCTAGGTAGCTTGGAGGGTAGTTCGCCTGCCTCGTGAGCGCTAGGTCACAGCTTAGATTCCCAACCAGGCCGAACTTTATCCTAAAGAGATGAGGCTCTTTTTCGGAAAGCCTGGCGTTCTCCTGTCCTGTTTTCCTTCTCTCTTCAATTTCTGGACGATAAGACTTTTCGTTGTTACAGTTCCCTCTAGCAAGTTCCAAGCTATATCCCAAATTCTGGAGGATCAGAGTACCTATGGACGAAAAAAAATCGGGTCTACAGTTTCTTTGTAGAGGGTTTGTAGTTTGTTTGTTATAAGTTGTACATATATGTTGTATGTACTAGTACTTCAGAGAGTTCATAAATGCACTGATCTCTTTCTTCAACATTGATTAATTGCTTGCAGTGTTGCTTCAGTAACACCTATGTAGTGTTAACGATGTTCAACATTTGTTACATTTTGTTCAAGTGCGTCTTGAAATTCTTGAATCTTGATTGAGATGATTTTCGCTACGAACCGAACATATGTAACTAGTCCAATTTTTCAAACAATAAATTGTGTCCTCAAGTTTTACCAACTCGTTTATCTTTCGATCGAGCCAAGAAAATTATTTACATCAACCCAATGCTTACAATTTGGCCGTTCTCTAATATCTTGGATCCCATCATTCGTATTTTTGAATTGGAAAAAGGTCCTTGATGATACAATTTTTCCCATTTCGAGATGCTGCAAGTGGTTTACCACCTGTAGAATCACTTGTAGCATTTCACGTTTTAAAATATTGATCGTCGATATTTTTTACACTCTGTATTTCAGTATCGAAGCTGTTAAATAGTTTCCCACTAGAGTCTAATAAATATCCAACCTGTCTCTAAGCCAATGTTCAATAACACGGACTTTAGTCCATATAAAACACCATTGAAGCCATTCTACGATTTGTATGGCTCTGTTGTGATATTGTTTTTGTGGTAGGTATATTATTGCTGGGACGCAAGGCGACAATATGACTATTACTATTAGAATATTGCTATTTGCATAGAAAACAACGTCGTGGAGCATTGGTTTTTACTTTCCTTATCCTATAGTAAGGAAAGTAATGACCAGCCTAGTTAGCTTGGTTGGTAGCGCTTCTGCCTTGTAAGGGCTAATAGGCCGCGGATTATATTCCCGCCCGGGGCGGATTTTATCTTGAATGGATAATGTTCGTTCCTTCAACGGTTGACTTTCTCCTATCCTGTCTTCCTTTTCGACAATTTCGAGACGATAAGACCTTCGCAGTTACAATTTTCCCTGTCAAACTTCTTCAGAAAAAAGTAATGTAGGTACCTATTTGGTCCAAATTTTCGATGGTCAGTTTTTAGTGCCAAAACACGTTTCGAGCTCCCTAGAGCCTAAATCCAAAATTACAGTCATTGGTCCGTCTGTGTGTCTGTCTGTAAACAAAATATCTCGCGAACGGTAAGAACTAGAAACCTGAAATTTGTTGTGAAACCTTCAAAATAAATGTGACAAGGATGCGACACGAAACTTTTGGTGATCGGTGCAATTGTTGCCGGTATTTTGACTGCTTTTTGACAGTTTTCGACCGCTTTTTGTCGGTTTTCAGCTGTACTGACTGAACGGTTGGAGATATTGTAAAAGTTGGGGTAGAAGAACACACAAATAAGCATCATTCACTAGGATAAGGAAAGTCGTGTGATGTTCACACCAGGTGTTTTTTTATTTATGGGAAGAAAAAAAAAGTAATGTAGGTATTCGGTTCAAATTTTCGATGGTCAGTTTTTAGTGCCAAAACACGTTTCCAGCTCCCTAGAGCCTAAATCCAAAATTTCAGTCATTGGTCCGTCTGTGTGTCTGTCTATCTGTCTGTAAACAAAATATCTCGCGAACGGTAAGAACTATAGAAACTTAAAATTTGTTGTGAAACCTTCAAAATAAATGTGACAAGGATGTGACACGAAACTTTTGGTAATCGGTGCAATTGTTGCCGGTATTTCGACCGCTTTTTGTCGGTTTTCAGCTGTACTGACTGAACGGTTAGAGATATTGTAAAAGTTAGGGTAGAAGAACACACAAATAAGCATCATTCACTAGGATAAGGAAAGTCGTGTGATGTTCACACCAGGTGTTTTTTTATTTATGGGAACGCGCAGGAGATGTATTATACGGGCCTCGGAGGTTTTTTATTTTCGCAAGTGGATAACCTCATAAATAAAGTCAACGATGCTGTGGTCCCATAATCCCATTTGACAAATGTGAACTCGGTGTACCTACAGTATTTGGAGAGGAATTATATCTGCGAAGTGCAAATATTGAGAGATATAATGTCCAGATATATCTAGAATAATAAGAGATATATATCTCGGTATATCTTGGAGATCAGTTCAGGAGGAAGCACGCAAGCTGGAGAGAACAGTGTTGTACAGGTAGTTGTGGACCACCCTGAATTTGGAGGAAATTTGCAGTTTTGGCGCTTTCCATTTCACACTTTGCAAAAGTTATGACATGGTATTATTCGTACAGGAGCAAAGCCTAAAAACAATGGACATTATAAAATTTATTGTGGCATCAGAATATTGTAAAACGCGGATTGAAAAGTTGTAAAGTTGCTTTTCAGAACAGGCTACCAAGGTAAAGCTACTGAACATTGTATCATAATAATTATGGAGAGAGGTGAAATAAGTAGGGCAGGTCGGAATGCAAGACAAGTCAAAAAGGCATGGAAAAATAACAAAGATGTGATCAATACTCGGAATGGCGATGACAGCAATGATTTCATCACAAAAAACGCGGATTGAAAAGTTGTAAAGTTGCTTTTAAGAACAGGCTACCAAGGTAAAGCTACTGAACATTGCATCATAATAATAAAATTATGGAGAGAGGTGAAATAAGTAGGGCAGGTCGAAATGCAAGACAAGTCAAAAAGGCATGGAAAAATAACAAAGATGTGATCAATACTCGGAATGGCGATGACAGCAATGATTTCATCACAATATTGTCAAACGCGGATTGAAAAGTTGTAAAGTTGCTTTTCAGAACAGGCTACCTAGGTAAAGCTACTGAACATTGTATCATAATAATTATGGAGAGAGGTGAAATAAGTAGGGCAGGTCGGAATGCAAGTCAAAAAGGCATGGAAAAATAACAAAGATGTGATCAATACTCGGAATGGCGATGACAGCAATGATTTCATCACAACAATAACACAACTAAAAAGTGTAAAAACTATTGTTAGTAAAAGATGCTGATTAGGAAAACTTTTAACACATTTAAATGTGTGCTTACACAAGCTTGGTATGTTTGATTTCCAACGTCGATAGAGCGAGTGAAACGTACGCAAGGCTGTTGACTTGGCTGCGAACACTATCTCTGACACAGTGATCTTGTTGTTACCCATGCTACGAGAAATATTTACAAAGAGCAGCGGCGGCACACAAACCAACTGATAACAGCGAACATAGTCAGAGAAGTAGCAGAGGAGCAACACTTGGGAATGGATTTCCTATGTGTGATCGCATGATAATTATACCGAGTGACGGAGTTGACATTGCTGCGAACGATGAGGTGGAAGTTGCGAACGAGTTTGCAGAGTTAAATGAGCCGTGAACAAAACAGCTTGGAAGTCCAGACGTCTTGAAATGGTGATTAGGAATAGCGAGCGATTTTTATTATCATTGGATGAATGAGTGCTTTGTATGGAGACGTGAAAGATATAGAAGAGATCTAGAACATTACGAGCAAAAGCTCCGTGGATACTGGGACAGGTTCATTGATACGTTAACCTGTACTGGAGAAGATTTAAAACTTCGAACAAGAACTTTGGATGCAGATTTCTGCAAGCCCTCACGTGCAGATTTCTGCAAGCCCTCACATTTAGATTTACAATTACAAATACTTTTTTTAAACTGCCAACTTATAGAACTGAGGAGTCCCTTTTTGTCAGAATTTCCAAAAAAGTCTTGTTTATTGGGTGTAAATCATTATTTGTTACTCTTTTAACATTTTGTCTTGTTTTGACCTTTTTTATAAATTGAGACCATTTTCATTTGATGTTTGGACGAGTTATGGGTAATGGAGTAAATACTTGTCTTGTGGATGAACACAGCATCCTGTATAAAAATAGTTTAATTTACTATGATAAACGGTTTTTTTGTTTTCGCGTTCTTGTTCTTCTTTTTTGCAATCTCAATTTGTAATCCAGCTCACGTTAGAATAATTCTGTGAATAAATTGTAATATCTTTGTCTCTTGTTGTTCTTTCTAATTAAATGCTTTTCTTATACCACGTTCAAGTTTGTCTGGTCTCGACAATGTCCCTGTGTGTGAATATGTGCAAACTTGTGGGTATATTGCATCTAGGAGTAGAATGGCATTGTTATTGTTTATATCATGGGATAGAATCGTCACTCCGGAGTATATTGGTGGTGGTGGTGGTGGTGGTGGTGGTGGTGGTGTTGGTGTTGGTGTTGTTGTTGTTGTTGTTGTTGTTGTTGTTGTTGTTGTTGTTGTTGTTGTTGTTGTTGT
>NW_007377758.1:212521-235986 GCF_000475195.1 Diaphorina citri
CCGAGAAATATTACAAAGAGCAGCGGCGGCACACAAACCAACTGATAACAGCGAACATAGTCAGAGAAGTAGCAGAGAAGCAACACTTGGGAATGGATTTCCTATGTGTGATCGCATGATAATTATACCGAGTGACGGAGTTGACATTGCTGCAAACGATGAGGTGGAAGTTGCGAACGAGTTTGCAGAGTTAAATGAGCCGTGAACAAAACAGCTTGGAAGTCCAGACGTCTTGAAATGGTGACATTTATCCGGATACGGATAATATCCGGATATCCGGAGTCGGATAATTATCCGTATCCGAATAATTATCCGCATATGCGTTATCCGGATAATTTACAGCTCTACCCACTAGTAATTAGAGTAATCTGTTCTTGGTGCATTAATTGAAACTCTGTGAAAGTAATACAGTAACGTTACAGGTTTTCCCCTTTTTTGGGACCTTCCTCATAGTTTTTCCCAATTTTTTGGGACCTCAAATGTCTCTCATTTTGAATGAACCGAATTTAGGCATGAGTAATTATTAATTGACCTCTCAAACGACATTGATCTTGTGAGAAATCCTCCTGTGAGCTGTTTTGAATCACACCCGTTGGAATTCCTATTCTTCTTTGTCACTGATGATTTCTGCACTTGAATGAGTAGGAATATGGAATTTGTGGGATGCTATATTTCCTACAAGATGAGGATGAGCAAACTACCACTCCTGGGAGGTCTGAATTATGTTTATGGGAACGCGCAGGAGATGTATTATACGGGCCTCGGAGGTTTTTTATTTTCGCAAGTGGATAACCTCATAAATAAAGTCAACGATGCTGTGGTCCCATAATCCCATTTGACAAATGTGAACTCGGTGCAACTCGGTGTACAGTATTTGGAGAGGAATTATATCTGCGAAGTGCAAATATTGAGAGATATAATGTCCAGATATATCTAGAATAATAAGAGATATATATCTCGGTATATCTTGGAGATCAGTTCAGGAGGAAGCACGCAAGCTGGAGAGTGTTGTACAGGTAACAGTGTTGTACAGGTAGTTGTGGACCACCCTGAATTTGGAGGAAGGTGGAAACAGATTTGGCCCTCGTTGCAGAAAGTGGCAGTTTTGGCGCTTTCCATTTCACACTTTGCAAAAGTTATGACATGGTATTATTCGTACAGGAGCAAAGCCTAAAAACAATGGACTGCCAAATCCGCGAACATAATCGCGAAATCCGCGAACAAAATCACCAAATCCGCGAACAAAATCGCGAAATCCGCGAACAAAATCGCGAAATCCGCGAAAATAGTCGCGAAATCCGCGAACATAATCGCGAAATCCGCGAACATAATCGCGAAATCCGCGAACATAATCGCCAAATCCGCGAACATAAAACAGTGTTGTACAGGTAGTTGTGGACCACCCTGAATTTGGAGGAAATTTGCAGTTTTGGCGCTTTCCATTTCACACTTTGCAAAAGTTATGACATGGTATTATTCGTACAGGAGCAAAGCCTAAAAACAATGGACATTATAAAATTTATTGTGGCATCAGAATATTGTAAAACGCGGATTGAAAAGTTGTAAAGTTGCTTTTAAGAACAGGCTACCAAGGTAAAGCTACTGAACATTGCATCATAATAATAAAATTATGGAGAGAGGTGAAATAAGTAGGGCAGGTCGGAATGCAAGACAAGTCAAAAAGGCATGGAAAAATAACAAAGATGTGATCAATACTCGGAATGGCGATGACAGCAATGATTTCATCACAACAATAACACAACTAAAAAGTGTAAAAACTATTGTTAGTAAAAGATGCTGATTAGGAAAACTTTTAACACATTTAAATGTGTGCTTACACAAGCTTGGTATGTTTGATTTCCAACGTCGATAGAGCGAGTGAAACGTACGCAAGGCTGTTGACTTGGCTGCGAACACTATCTCTGACACAGTGATCTTGTTGTTACCCATGCTCCGAGAAATATTACAAAGAGCAGCGGCGGCACACAAACCAACTGATAACAGCGAACATAGTCAGAGAAGTAGCAGAGAAGCAACACTTGGGAATGGATTTCCTATGTGTGATCGCATGATAATTATACCGAGTGACGGAGTTGACATTGCTGCAAACGATGAGGTGGAAGTTGCGAACGAGTTTGCAGAGTTAAATGAGCCGTGAACAAAACAGCTTGGAAGTCCAGACGTCTTGAAATGGTGATTAGGAATAGCGAGCGATTTTTATTATCATTGGATGAATGAGTGCTTTGTATGGAGACGTGAAAGATATAGAAGAGATCTAGAACATTACGAGCAAAAGCTCCGTGGATACTGGGACAGGTTCATTGATACGTTAACCTGTACTGGAGAAGATTTAAAACTTCGAACAAGAACTTTGGATGCAGATTTCTGCAAGCCCTCACGTGCAGATTTCTGCAAGCCCTCACATTTAGATTTACAATTACAAATACTTTTTTTAAACTGCCAACTTATAGAACTGAGGAGTCCCTTTTTGTCAGAATTTCCAAAAAAGTCTTGTTTATTGGGTGTAAATCATTATTTGTTACTCTTTTAACATTTTGTCTTGTTTTGACCTTTTTTATAAATTGAGACCATTTTCATTTGATGTTTGGACGAGTTATGGGTAATGGAGTAAATACTTGTCTTGTGGATGAACACAGCATCCTGTATAAAAATAGTTTAATTTACTATGATAAACGGTTTTTTTGTTTTCGCGTTCTTGTTCTTCTTTTTTGCAATCTCAATTTGTAATCCAGCTCACGTTAGAATAATTCTGTGAATAAATTGTAATATCTTTGTCTCTTGTTGTTCTTTCTAATTAAATGGTTTTCTTATACCACGTTCAAGTTTGTCTGGTCTCGACAATGTCCCTGTGTGTGAATCTGTGCAAACTTGTGGGTATATTGCATCTAGGAGTAGAATGGCATTGTTATTGTTTATATCATGGGATAGAATCGTCACTCCGGAGTATGAGGGGGACTTTAGATGTTTTGTGAGTTGATTGTTTTGGTTAACTTTTTCGGTCATGTGTTGTGCTCTGGTCTATTTTAATGAGAAGGTTGCTTTCAATACCTTCAGGGTTTTCCCCCCAATGTCTAAATTCGGTTAGTCATCTTAGGTAGGTACCTAACATTGGTTTATTCAATCCTCAAAAAATAAAATTAGGTGAAAACATCGGTAATATATATAACATCTTCAGCAGAAGTCATAATAATATTTATATCATTGTCGGATGTTTTGTTCCAGGTTATTGTGTATTCTTGCTGTTGAACGTGTATAATCCACTCTTGAAAATTTAAATTCTCTTCTAATCTCCATAAGGTTCGGGGGGAAATGGCAAATTTCTCAGGCTCCACTTTTTCTTACGGAGGTGTAACTGCTCTGGATTTACTTTCAAATGATTTCAGAATTTAAAGCACGTTCTTACCTGTCTACCCATTATTCTGTACCAGAATTAGAATTTTAAGTGAATCAAGTTTGAGTCATCAACTCATCACTTTATCAGAGTGAGGAACTCTTGGTGAATCATCTGACAATTAGATCAGTTGACTCTCATTTCGCATAGTACCTAGTAGCTACTAGTAGAGCTGTAGCATTTATCCGGATACGGATAATATCCGGATATCCGGATTCAGATAATTGTTAGGATATTATCCGTATCCGAATAATAATCCGGATATCCGTTATCCGGATAATTTACAGCTCTACCTACTAGTAATTAGAGTAATCTGTTCTTGGTGCATTAATTGAAACTCTGTGAAAGTAATACAGTAACGTTACAGGTTTTCCCCTTTTTTGGGACCTTCCTCATAGTTTTTCCCAATTTTTTGGGAGCTCAAGTGTCTCTCATTTTGAATGAACCGAATTTAGGCATGAGTAATTAATTGACCTCTCAAACGACATTGATCTTGTAAGAAACCCACCTGTGAGCTGTTTTGAATCACACCCGTTGGAATTCCCGTTCTTCTTTGTCGTATCCGAATAATTATCCGGATATGCGTTATCCGGATAATTTACAGCTCTACCTACTAGTAATTAGAGTAATCTGTTCTTGGTGCATTAATTGAAACTCTGTGAAAGTAATACAGTAACGTTACAGGTTTTCCCCTTTTTTGGGACCTTCCTCATAGTTTTTCCCAATTTTTTGGGAGCTCAAATGTCTCTCATTTTGAATGAACCGAATTTAGGCATGAGTAATTAATTGACCTCTCAAACGACATTGATCTTGTGAGAAATCCACCTGTGAGCTGTTTTGAATCACACCCGTTGGAATTCCCGTTCTTCTTTGTCACAGATAATTTCTGCACTTGTATGAGTAGGAATATGGAATTTGTGGGATGCTATATTTCCTACAAGATGAGGATGAGCAAACTACCACTCCTGGGAGGTCTGAATTATGGTTGTAATATACCTAGGCTCCTATAAAAGCAAAAAGTCATTCAATTTCAATAGACTCGGCTTTGATGTAACTGTGTCTTCTATTGGCAATTGGCACACCTCCCTCAATAAGATTAATCTAATCTCTGTCCGAGTGAACTTATATGAGTTTTCAGAAATCGGCTATGAATTTAAAGTGGTCAGGACGTGCAGAAGATCTAGTTGACTGGAAATTAGCACCAACGACAAGTCAAGTGCCTCTTTTTTTCCATCTTCGTGTTCTTCTTCTACTTTTTTTCATCTCGTCCTTCTTTTTCTTCTTCTTCTTCTTCTTCTTCTTCTTCTTCTCCTCCTTCTTTTTCTTCCTCCTTCTCTCGTGTTCTTCTACTGTTTCTTTCTTTTCTTCATCTTCCTCTCAAAGCTCATCGCTTAAGAGTGAATTTATCGCTAGGTTTTGTTAATTCCGAAGATGTACCTAACCTCATTTGAACTTGAAGTAAACGGCCCCCCTACTTACCTACCTATCTAATTTTTTTTTTGCTGTATTTTTTTTCTTTTTTTTTATTTTAAGCAAGGTTTTAATTTATAAAAAATACACCTATTTTGTACCAAATACATGAGACCTTGTTTAGACTGCGGGAGTAAAGGGACTTTACCGGACAATCCCATCAAATTCTTACCATTCACATTCATCTAGGACTCACTTACGTAATAAGTTCAATCAAGATACTTTAAAGAACAAAGAATTGTACCATCGACCACTGAAAAGTTCGATCCATATCTCATGCGATCCATATATCCAATGCCATATCCACATCATCATATCCCATGCCATATGTATGTCCATAATATATAAAATGTTCGATCCATATATCCAATGCCATATCTATCCAATATATCTCATGCCATATCTATCCAATATATCTCATGCCATATCTATATTTATTCAAAAGTTCGATCCATATCCATTAGTGCCATCTCTGTAAAATCCGCCGTATCTACATATATCGAACTCATTCCGCATAAAAAGTTGACGATACTCTTCTTCTTTTTTGAACTTTGGAGCGAAAGTTCAAATTGTTTAAGCTATTAAGATCTGGACTGGAGTATCGCCCCATAAAATTACCCGACAATCCCATCAAATTCTTACCATTCACATTCATCTAGGACTCTAGGCATTCTAGGCACTTACATAATAAGTTCAATCAAGATACTTTGAAGAACAAAGAATTGTACCATCGACCACTGAAAAGTTCGATCCATATCTCATGCGATCCATATCCATATATCCAATGCCATACCCACATCATATCACATGCCATATATCCATATAATATAAAAAGTTCGATCCATATATCCAATGCCATATCTATCCAATATATCCCATGCCATATCTATATTTATTCAAAAGTTCGATCCATATCCAATAGTGCCATCTCTGTAAAATCCGCCGTATCTACATATTCTACATATATCGAACTCATTCTGCATAAAAAGTGGACGATACTCTTCTTCTTTTTTGAACTTTGGAGCGAAAGTTCAAATTGTTTAAGCTATTAAGATCTGGACTGGAGTATCGCCCCATAATTGTGGGAATGTCGTCGAGATGGCCATAAAGTAGAGGAGAGACTGTGCAGAGAGATGGTACAAGTGAATCTCATTTCTCCCGAGCGGAGCTGAACAATATAAAGTATCGCAAATTGCATTAGCGGCTCTCGGCGGAAGATTTTGGACGGAAATTTCATTCGTAGTAGAATTAGAAAAGTTTGATTGAGAGAACTCTAACTACTCCTAACTAGGTGCCAAGGTGATTTGATGCCAATGCCAAGGAGATTAGTACCGAAATAGAAGAGAGCAGGAGAAGATAGGAGAGAGCCAGCCGTATATAAAGTTCGCCCCAGGCGGAAATCGAACCCAGGACCTAGATTGTAGAATTCATCGTAAGTCTCGTAACTAGGTAGGTGCCAAGGTGATTTGATGCCAACGCCAAGGAGATTAATACCGAAATAGAAGAGAGCAGGAGAAGATAGGAGAGAGCCAGCCGTATATAAAGTTCGCCCCAGGCGGAAATCGAACCCAGGACCTAGTGCTTACAAGGCAGACGGGCTACCTTCCAAGCCAGCTAGGCTGCCGATTGAAACCTTATTTGTTACTAGGTAATAGGCAAGGTTTACAAGTTGAAACCCACAGATGAATCGTCGTTCTCTTGAACGTATTTCAAAAGGAACTTCAACATTTTCCCCATTTCTTTCACATAGTTTGACCAGAGCCTCCCTTTTGGTTCGATTTTGTTTTCAAAGTTTTGCTCTATTATTTAAAATAACAGATGAATCGTCGTTCTCTTGAACGTATTTCAAAAGGAAGTTCAAAATTTTCCCCATTTCTTTCACATAGTTTGACCAGAGCCTCCCTTTTGGTTCGATTTTGTTTTCAAAGTTTTGCTCTATTATTTAAAATAAGAATGTTCTCCTGCTCAAAATAGAGAAAGAATTATCATCGCGAACAAAAATCGTTAACGAAGTTTGTCAGGTGTGAGCACGATTTCCTTTTTAAAACTTAAAATATCACCTCGGTTTTCTTATTATAGATATTATGGTTCAATCTCGGAACAAGATCGTTATCTGGCCTGGGATCAGCGTCATCAGCCTTCCCATCATATTCTTTCAGTCCTTTTACAATATATCTTGAAGATTCCTTTTAGTCATTTGGGAATGATTGATACAGTATGCCCTATCATCATATTCTTTCGCCTTTTTGCAATAAATATCTTGTGGATTTCTTCTAGTCCTTTTACAATATCTTGTAGATTCCTTTTAGTAATTTTGAAATGATTGATACAATGCCTTATCATCATACTCGCATTCGAGTTTAGGACTGGAGCTCCTTTCACAATCTCTTCTGAAGATTTTTTAAATAATTTTATAGTTCCTTTACCAACTCTGTAATGATGATGAATACAATGTTCTTTGTGATCTTTTACATTGTTTGCAAGTGCTTTTTCAATAAAATTGATAGAATTTTTAGATGGTCCGTTTCGGACAATTCAGGACCACTTTAGCCAAGGGTCCAAGTATGAAACTAAGTGATATGTGATATTTACTAATAGGTCTACGTCAAATAGATCATACATAGATCTACGTCAGAACTATTGGAAAAAGGAAAAACGTTTTCTTCACAATACCTAGGTTGGTGATATGGTGACCAAGTGATCACTGATAACAAGTTTTCTTCGACAAATCGATTAAATTATAGGCTTCATAGGTTGATGATTAGTGAGAAAAACAGGTTGATAACACATATAATACGAAGACTATTTATAGAGTCATCCCAGATTCTTATTCACTGACAAACACTAGATTAGCAAGGCAAGGTACCCATTAAACTTCCTCATCTAATTGTCTATCTATTGGAATCCAGATTATTCACATCCAACGGCTAAAAATAGAATAAATGGCACGTTTCTGCGAGAAAAACTGAAAATCCCCAGTGACGAATGGACAATTCACAGGAGAATTCCTCGTACTGATGTTCCACTTTATAATTTTATGGCCAAGATAGAGTAATCAATGAGATATATGATCATAATAATCATAACAATGATCATACAGTAATCATAGTCTGTCCTTAATCAATAATCATAGTCGAGTTGCTCTTGGATTTTCAATAATAGCTCCGAGAACTTCCTGTGAAACTTGAAACCCATATCGCCGACCCAATTATGAACGTTGAAGCTATAATTAGCGATAAAGCACATCCGAGTCCATCCCCTTGTGCAAAGAACGTCAGCCTCGATCTTGGAAAAATTTCTTGACCAAGACAATATTTTCAAAGTGGAAATATTAATGGAAAAGAAGAAGAAGAAGAAGAAGAAGAAGAAGAAGAAGAAGAAGAAGAAGAAGACTTGGAAACATTTCTTGACCAAGAAAATAATTTTCAAACAGTAAAATTATACGTAGGTAATGAAGAAGAATAGGAAAAGAAGAAGAAGGAGAAGGGGAAGAAGAAGAAGAAGAAGAAGAAGAAGAAGAAGAAGAAGAATTTTATTCCATTCAAGGATTTCTATATTTATTTAACACTTTTTTCCGCCGAAAAGGAAGAAGAAGAGGAAAAAAAAGAAGAAGAAGAGACACTGATGGAAATTGAAAAGAAAATGATAGACATCAGAGCCGATACGTCAATCCTGATTATAATTGTAATGGACCAATTAGACGTGCCGGTTTCTATTGCAAATAGATAATCGTATGTGTCGGACAGAGATAGACTTCGTATTTGATGAAATAGGGTGATTCAGTGAGAGTTGTTGATATTGGTTAAGTGTACCATTTATTCGCCCACCTAAAAAACGTACCATTTATTGGCCCACCTGTACCATACGCCACATAAGTCTGAGCAGGACGAAATTTTTCGAGATCCAATTTCATCAAAAGAAAGGGCTTAAAGACTGCTATCGAACCAGTGCTATTCAAAAATTGTTGTCATAAAAACAAAAATTAGAAAAATAAATGTGGGCAGGTGGGCCAATAAATGGTACGTTTTTTAGGTGGGCGAATAAATGGTACACTTACCCTTGTTGTAGTTTGACTTTCTTAGAGGACAATGAAAGAAAATACGGCTCTGGTGCGGCGTCATGCCTAAACCTATGAACTAAACTATACCTATGAAATATATAAGACCTTGTTTAGACTGCGGGAGTAAAGGGACTTTTCAGTCTCATTCTGGCAGGATAAACAAGGTATATTCTATTCTATTCTATTCTATTATAGGCAAAGTACTTGATTCTTGCTGTTGAACGTGTATAATCCACTCTTGAAAATTTAAATTCTCTTCTAATCTCCATACTTGGGTTGATATATCCTGTAGATGCTTTTCTTCAAAGGAAATTTATTCAGCAGAGAGAGAAACAATCAATAAAATTTATTGACGGACTGCCCAAAGTTTGGTTTGCCAAAACGACAATGAAAAAAGGATCTTTCTTCTAAAGGGTTCCACAATCCACTGAATCGTTAGTAAGTTTTCTTTGGACGGATTGAAATCACCAAATCACAACAAACTGAATAAATACGAAAAGAACTCCTCTTTCGTCACCATCCTGTAGGCAAAATTCAAGATCCAAGGAAGAAGATGCATACTAATAATAAAAGAATAATCATTTTCTACAAGCAGTACATCACACCTCAATCCGTATAATGTGTGCACGCATTAAACCTTCAATATTCACACAGGTTTCGAGTGAAATAACGCCTGGCTTGGCATGGACTGGTCGCGCGCAGTGGCGGATCGTGCATGCCATATGGGATCGTACATGCCAGATAGACTCACTTCCTCTCTGATGTCGTGCATGCCAGCTAGGGAAGCACCGCCTCACTTCCTGACAGCCAGCCTAGTTAGCTTGGTTGGTAGTGCGTCTGCCTTGTAAACGCTAGGCTTCAATTCCCGCCCGGGACGAATTTTATCCTGAAGGGATAAGATTCGTTCTCGGAACGGCTGGTTTTCTCCTATCCTGTCTTCCTTCTCTCTTTGATTTCGGAAAGATAAGACCATAGCAGTTACATGATTGGGAATGTCCCACTTTGGATTTCCGTCGCTTAGTACAGGCTCTATTACGCCACCTAGTGGTTGAACAAATCCCCGTATTTTCCTTTAAAAGAAGGAAAATGTGCTGCAGAAGAAGAGAAATCGTCTATTTCCGAAAGGAAAATACGACTATACTGATGTAAATGGGTTTATAAGTTCCCCTTTTGAAACCTCACCCCACGCCACTGAGCCATGATGTTAATTATAATGCACAATTTCAAATTGATTGCAATAAAATCCATTCTTATTGATTTCTGTTGCACAGTTTCCTGTTTTAATACGCTCAATAAATTCAATGGATTCAAACTGCAAGGAATATTGTTTTCTTTATTGGAGAGATGATCCAGGGCTTGCACGAAGATGCTGCAAGTTCTACTTGGAATTAACCTGAGAAGCTTCTTCTGTAGGATCACGGCAGGTTGAAGATAAGCAACGTCTGATGTGGTTGGTGTCTGGATGGTGGACCGTCTGGGACGTCTCATGTTGCTATGTGAAGCTTCGAAGCTACGTACATTCAGGCTTTGGAGGACACTTGAGAATTGCAGGATTATTGAATAGGTAGTCCTTCTTAATAAATATATTTTTCAGGGCTTTTTCAGAGTCCAGTTTTGTTTGGTGTCCAACTAACAAAAAATTGATGAATTTGAAGGGGCCAAATTGTTCTAACTGAATTATAAGTTTTACCCATTTTGGTAGATATTACCCTAGCCCTAACCATCCCTGATCAGAAAGATATTAATATTTCATCCCATATTTTGCACGCTAGTATAAAACTGGGTAAAAAAAAACCATAATATCTCAAGAATCTATGCTGAACTTTTCATTAGAAAATATTAAATACGCTTATTCTTCTTTCTTTAATTTATGAAACTTTTTTTATGTTTGGTTTAATAAAATGGGATTGGTGTTTATAGTTGGGGTATGTATTATTATCGCTATGCTATGGTTTGAAGTAATTTACTCGAGATTATAAACCCAGGAAGGTAAGCAGATAAAAAAAATACGATTTTTAAAGCATCCCGCATTGTAAAATCGACATAAAAATTCAATATTGGACCATTACAATGAATCAGCGAGCAATAGTCTACATGAAATCTGTGAAGACGAGCGATAATAAACATCCTCGGATTACGAGTGGTATAAAACAAGGGATAGGCAAGAAATAAAGTCCAACACCAATTGAAACGACTGAACAAAATCCAAGACAAGACAAGGTAGGTATGTTGGTAATGTTGGTATACCGATTAATAATATAAGCTGCGTCTACACACAGTGGACGCTTCGCCGTTGATCGACGATCTCGATCAACGAGGGAAATCTATATGAATCTAAGATGTCGACGCAGTGTACGATTTCAGTCGATGTCAGACCACGTCGATAAGTGTGGACACAGCTTTACAGTACAGTTGACCGAAGTCTCAATCTAGGTGATAACTGTCAAACGATCCATGTCCGATTTAGTTGAAAAATTGTGAATATTTTTTGCAATATGGAGATGAAATTTCTTTGAGAGGCCTGCGAGGATTTTATCTGGTTGGCTATTAAGTCAACTGTTTCTGTTCGAAAACTCCAAAATACTTTCCCGGTCTATTTTTAACAGGACAGGAAAATTTTCCCGTTCCTCTGCATATCCGTTGTCACACTTCTGATATTTTCCCGTTCCTCTGCATATCCGTTGTCACACTTCTGATATTATTCTCTGATGGTGACAAATTCGTGGCGGAAAGCAATGTCCAATCAAGCGTTCACCCTAATGACTCCGCGAGTATTTATATACCATTCGGTGATTTAATATCGGCGAAAGATTGGTTAGCTATTTATGGTAATGAATGCATTGACTGCCAAATCTACGGGGTGGTATCTGTGGTACACTGTCAAAGAATTTCGAGGAAGGTAGATTACCCCCCATAATGTATCAAATATTTAAGACCTTGGTTAGACTGCGGGGGAAAAGGGACTTTTCAGTCCTATCCCAGCAGGATAAACAGGGTATATTCTAGATAAAACGGCACGATTAAAGTACTTAGATTAGATTTCTGACGATCAAAGTTCTGAATCACATATACTCTGCAATCATACTTGTCAGCGATAGCACGTTCAATGTACCACTTCCCGATATATGTAGCACTGAAGTTAAACAATGTTGCGCGTGGTTGGTACTACCAACTTGGTATTAATAATAATAGACTCTTGGGTGGAAGGTAACCACTAGGCGAGGTTAACGCCGGATGCGTTTTCTACCACCTAACCCTTAGAGATGTGGTCAAAATCTCAAATAAATGAGGACAAAATTCCATGCCTCGGCTGGGATTGAACCCACGCCCTCCTGTTTACCAGGCGAGCGTGTAGGTATGTAGGAAAGATAGCAGTTTAGACTTTAGTTACGTTATCGAACTTGTTAGCACGTCATACGTGCTGCGTTCGTTTATTATTTTTTTTGAAGAGATATATCTATTAAAGGAACTGTAACAATGGAGGTCTTATCCTCCCAAATTCGAAGAGCTAAGGACGACAGGATAGGAGAAAACCGCCTTTCCGAGAACGAACCTTATCTCTTTAGGATAACTTTGGCCGCGGGAATGGAACCCACGGCTTAGCACTTAAGGTGTGTCCACACTTAGTCGACCGGCCATCGATCGATGTCGACTGAACCGTCCACAGTGCTTCGAAAACGTAGTTTGACATCGTCAATCGACTATCTTTGGACACAACTTTACAAGGCAGACGCGCTACCTTCATGCTAACTAGGCTGTCTTTCTTCAGCCTGTGGGATACCTTGGATATGGATACAAGGATACCTTGTAATGTATCATGTACTTACATTTTTTCATGAGTTTCAATTAAAACACCTACAATCAAAGACCGTCACCACTTGCTTGAACTTCATACTCAACCAGCCCAAACCAGCTCAATGAATGACGATGCATATCAGAACTCTTAAGACTTGCTCTACCCCAAGTCATAGAACCTCTAGTCCATATTGATCCCATGGTTATTAGAGTGGATATCAATATAATTTAATCGAAAAAAGGAAAAAATCCAACGCGTACATGGTATAAATTTCATAACACAACCTCTAATCTCATTAGCGTTTCATTTGGATTCTTTTTTTTATTAAAAGAGTTTTTATTTATTAATAGAAATTGAGCACGTGAACAGCGCGGTGATATTTTCATAGTCTCACTTTGCACAAACCGGCATCGGCATGCGCAAGCGTTTATGCAAATAGTTTGATTTTTTAAGAGGTTTGACAGAGGGAACTGTAACTGCTATGGTCTTATCGTCCCGAAATCGAAGAGAGAAGGAAGACAGGATAGGAAAAAGCCAGCCGTTCCGAGAACGAACATTATCCCATCAGGATAAAATCCGCCCCGGGCGGAAATCGAACCCGCGCATACAAGGCAGACGCACTACCAACTAAGCTAACCAGGCTGGCTAATCCCGGGTTTGAATCCCGCCTGGGGCGAACTCTATCCTAAACAGATCAGGCTAATGAAGCAGTTGCAAATGGGTAAAAATTATTAATAAAAGGTCGATTCCTACATAAAAAGTTGTGAAAAATCCAAATCTGAAGTCAAAACCCCGAAAAAGTAACCTTAAAAAGTCGAAAATTCAATTTTTAATTGCCGTTCTAATGAAAAAGTTCAAAGAGTTGTGACGTCAGATTTCACGTCAAAATGCGCAGAAACGCTTGCGCACAAACAAACGAAGCGGGAGTCATGAATTATGACGTCATCGCCTACGGGAGCGTATGCCGTGACGTCAAACTTCACGATTTACCGGTATGTTTTAAATCGATTTATCTCGGTATCTAGAAGTCGTAGAAGAAAAAGAAAAACTCCTATTATGTACTTATTTATTATTATATTATGACTTATTATTATCATTAGTTATTATTATTAATTGATTATTATTATGAACCGGCTGGCTTTACTATTATTATTATTATTTTATTATCTATTTATGGTGTATTATTATTATTATTATTATTATTATTATTATTATATCATTATTATTATTATTATTATTATTATTATTATTAGTTTATTATTATATTATTATTATATATTATTATTATTATTATTATCCTATTATTATCATTAATATCATTATTATCATGTTATTATTATCATTATTAATCATTATTATCCGATAGATGATTATTCTTATTTAGTATTATTTATATTATTTATTATTAGATTATATTATTATGAAGCTTCTTTAATTATTATATTATGTATTATTATCGGTCATAACTTATTATTATATATTATTATTATTATTATTATTATTATTATTATTATCTATTATGATATATTATTATTAACATTCATTTTATTATTCATTATTATTACAGATTATTATTATACAATATTATTGGACGAGGATTATCATATTATAATTAGATTATTATGATGATTATTATTATTATATTATCGATTTATTTATTATATTATATTATTATTATTATTATTATTATTATTATACTTGATTATTATTATTATTATTATTATTATTATTATTATTATTATTATTATTATTATTATTATTATTATTATTATTATTATTATTATTATTATTTTCCTTTCGAAAACTGAGACGATTTAGCATGGTTGCGCCTGTACCAAACGATTAGAAATCCAAAATTGCGCACCATCTTTTAAAAAGGGAAAATGCAGCAAAAGGGTCGGATTTAAACTTCAAATGATACAGGAAATACTACTGTCATGGCAGACGATACTCTTGTGTCTTACTGACTTTATGATTTATTTTCTTTTCGTTTGGGCCCGTTTGCGGGGCCAGATTATTTTGGACCAGAACCCATCTCTTCTGATATGATTTGTGGCCCGTTTGTGAGTCTGATGTGATACATTGCGACAGACCTTCTGGGTTTAATATGGTACGATTGCGCCCCATTTCTGATTCTATGTCTCGAAGTAATGCGAAAGCGGTTGCAAGGTACAATATTTGTTTCGAATTTATTTTCAATGCCATACGATTGCGGCACATTTTCTGAGCAAGCACTGTGTATGTCCGGTTTTCAATCAATGATTCCCCCTCATTGTAGGCCCGAACGTACTGCCAATGGTTCTCGGGTTAGCGATCGGCATCTCCCAAACACTTCTATCCTCTCTTTTTTTTTATTCTTTGCTCATTTTCTTCTTCTTCGCCTTCTTCTTCTTCCTCGTCTTTCTTTTCTTACAAAACATGCGCCGAGATCCGACTCCGAATTCTCTGATAAGTTCTCTCTCGCCTCTTTTGCCGTTCGGAATCTGTAACGCCTTCAACTTCTTTCGGATAGAAGTGTATCACTCTGCCGCGGGCACCCTAATGGGCTAATGGTCAAGTGATTATCAATAACAGTATTGTTCTCGCTTCACACAGCGTTCTGGAGCAGGATATGCTGTCAAAACGATCGTGCTAATGAGAATGAGGATCGGGATAACCAGAAAAACCAGCATCAAATTATTGGTCCTCGAGTGGATGGTCTGAGCCATCCAAGAACCAAATATCTATTTCGGTGACAGAACGAGTACAATTTCAATGCACCACGGAAGAGCCCATATACGAGAATACTATAGGAATTATGCAACTTAACAACACATTTAATCTAGGTAAACAACTATTACCAATTCACGGTGTATGGGATGGAAATCCGTTCATATGTTGGAAGCATTGTTTAGTTGCCTGGTGATGTCTAAATTTGAAGGAAATGAATTGGTACATTTACTGATAGAGACATTATTTATTTGTCTACTATAACCTATATGACGTCATATCACTTTCTGTAATCAAGGGTATTGTGTAGATGGGTAGATAACTACCTAGTAATGTCCCTAAACGCATATGTTCAAGTATTCATTTCGGAGGATGTTAAAGAGTTTGTTTATAAAGTGTGGCTGTATGGGTTTATTTTTGACCCATTGCCAAAAAAAAAAAAAAAAAAAAAAAAAAAAAAAAAAGGGTTTGTTGCCTTCTTCTTCTTCCTCGTCTTTCTTTTCTTACAAAACATGCGCCGAGATCCGACTCCGAATTCTCTGATAAGTTCTCTCTCGCCTCTTTTGCCGTTCGGAATCTGTAACGCCTTCAACTTCTTTCGGATAGAAGTGTATCACTCTGAATATCAGAACTCTTAAGACTTGCTCTACCCCAAGTCATAGAACCTCTAGTCCATATTGATCCCGTGGTTATTAGAGTGGATATCAATATAATTTAATCGAAAAAAATGAAAAAATCCAACGCGTACATGGTATAAATTTCATAACACAACCTCTAATCTCATTAGCGTTTCATTTGGATTCTTTTTTTTATTAAAATCTCCACTAAACTGACCCGTGGTGCAATTAGTAATTCATTTATAACATCATTTGAAACCTTATCTCGGACTCGATCATTTCGGACCACTTATTCAATATTCTGACATGAAAACAACAATGGCTAGTGCTAATTACTACACTAGTATATTCACAATATTGAACATTGGTATCCAGATATACATATTATGTGGTTCGGATTTTACTACCAAACCAAGCGACCAGGTGCTTGCAAAGTGCGGGCAACTTTGTTGATCCTACTCCGGAAATTGTATGTATCTGTATGACTGATGTTTGCTTCTTCCACTATCTCGGACTCGTGACTCGGTATGAGTGAGCTTACAAGCAACGCAACCAGAGAACCTTACTAGAATTCAAAGAAATTCGCCGCCTCAATCGGTCCCAGCTCTTCAATTGTAACACCTACTTTTTCGCTTTGAAATCGGTCGATATTATTGGTAATAGGGTAAGTGTACCATTTATTCGCCCACCTAAAAAACGTACCATTTATTGGCCCACCTGTACCATACGCCACATAAGTCTGAATTAAAATCTCCACTAAACTGACCCGTGGTGCAATTAGTAATTCATTTATAACATCATTTGAAACCTTATCTCGGACTCGGGTATTAGGCCAGCCGAAATTGGGGGCAGCATAGTTTAAAAGAAGAAAAAGAAGGAGAAGGAGAAGAAGAAGAAGAGAAGAAGAAGAAGAATAAAAAGAAAAAGACGTCGAGGACCTATTGATAAAATCGTTTTAGTTGGTCAGTATCTTTTTTTTTTTAAGAGGTTTGACAGAGGGAACTGTAACTGCTATGGTCTTATCGTCCCGAAATCGAAGAGAGAAGGAAGACAGGATAGGAGAAAGCCAGCCGTTCCGAGAACGAACATTATACCATCAGGATAAAATCCGCTCCGGGCGGGAATCGAACCCGCGGTCTAGCGCTTACAAGGCAGACGCACTACCAACTAAGCTAACTAGGCTGGCTGGTCAGTATCACATTGACGTAGAGCGTAGACGCGTACTTACAAATACTGTACGATCATTTCAGACCACTTATTCAATATTCTGACATGAAAACAACAATGGTTAGTGCTAATTACTACTTACACTAGTATATTCACAATATTGAACATTGATATCCAGATAATATACATATTATGTGGTTCGGATTTTACTACCAAACCAAGCGATCAGGTGCTTGCAAAGTGCGGGCAACTTTGTTGATCCTACTCCGGAAATTGTATGTATCTGTATGACTGATGTTTGCTTCTTCCACTATAACTTCACTATTTTATTCTCTTGAACTTTTTTTAGAAGAGGTTTCATCGATGGAGCTGTAACTACTGAGGTCTTTCTGTCCCGAAAGCGAAAAGAGAATGAAAACAGGATCTGAGAAAGCCAGCCGTTCCGAGAACGAACCTTATCTGTTTAGGATAAAGTTCGCTCCAGACAGGAATATTTTCTGATTTCCTACCACCGCAGGGTGTGTACCTATAGGTACATACGTATGACCACTATTTTTGTGCTTCGTGTTCTGCCCCATTGTGATGTGTACATTCTAGACTCTAGAGTATCTATACTTTCTAGTACCTCTACTTTTGAGTCATCCTGTACCTTCCTGTCAATAGTGTTCTAATTAGACAAATGTGGGTTAGGTGTCATAGTAGGTTGATTTCATTCACATGGCCTCATACTTTCCTGGTTTCATCCGCCATGTCGTACTTTTGTTGGTTTTTACTTTCTTCATCCTATAGGAAGGAAAGTAATGTAATCGGGTCAAATTTTCGATGGTCAGTTTTAGTGACCAAACACGTTTTGAGGTCCCTAAAGCCTAAATGCAAAGTTTCAGCCATTGATTGGTCCGTGTGTGTTTGTGTGCCTTATTATCGTTCTATTTTGACTATTCGCTCGTATTTGGCTCTAATTAGTTCAACAAAGAGGTCGAAAAATTGGAGTGTCTCTATTTCTATGGTGAGTCTCTTTTCCTATTTTTAGCTCTATTATCGTTCTATTTTGACTATTCGCTCATATTTGGCTCTAATTAGTTCAACAAAGAGGTCGAAAAATTGGAGTGTCTCTATTTCTATGGTGAGTCTCTTTTCCTATTTTTAGCTCTGTGTTCCTATTTATATACTAGCTGAATTCCGTCGCTTCGCTCCGGAATCCCGCTAGTTCATCCCGAGGCATGGCCAAACTTGTGGAAAAGGCATGGCCGTGTGTTCCTATTTATATATTTTTCTAGGTAAACAACTAGTACCAATTCACGGTGTATGGGATGGAAATCCGTTCATATTATGTTGGAAGCATTGTTTAGTTGCCTGGTGATGTCTAAATTTGAAGGAAATGAATTGGTACATTTACTGATAGAGACATTATTTATTTGTCTACTATAACCTATATGACGTCATATCACTTTCTGTAATCAAGGGTATTGTGTAGATGGGTAGATAACTACCTAGTAATGTCCCTAAACGCATATGTTCAAGTATTCATTTCGGAGGATGTTAAAGAGTTTGTTTTGAAAGTTTTAAGAACGATGACATCAAAGTCATTACTAAATTTGAGATGGACGCTGATATTCAAAGTTTTGTGCATATTATACTATCCCGGTTTTCCTTGTTATCATTAAGGAATTCTTCTTCCTTCTCTTCCTTCAATATGGCTCGACATTATCAATTTGTGTTTCCAGTTTATTATCAGTATACTTACTTTCCGTGTCCGTTTCATCAAGGCTTCATTTATCTATATCATTTATTGTCTGTTATTAGTATCATTGAGAATTACAAGTATGTTATGAGCCATGTCCAAGTTTGAATCCATATATCCATTTTCAGTTCTGTCGTCTTTGTCATCGTGCAGTTTACTTTCCCTGAGGAATGTGTTGTCAAGTTCTCCAGTCCTACTTAGCTCGTCTTCTAATAAATACGTCTTCATAAAATCCTAAATGGAATCGTATAAATTTTATTTCCTACAATTATTTCTCTACTAAATCATAGAGACCTCCTCATATTTCATACATTGCCAATATGGTCGTCGCTGAGGCGAATTCGAACAAAATGTAAAGGCTGAATTACTTTTAAAATTTGTATGCTTCTTTATAAATGAGTCTATGTTGTTTGTTTTCAAAGAAAATGTGAATTTTTTGACCATTCTCTCCAAAATTAGTAGTTGACTTTCTATGAATAAAATTACCCATTAGTTTCTTTGCAGACTTACGGCGAATCGTTAAGAATGAGTAGATATAAGTATTTGTTTAACTTATCGTCACTTTATCTTGAACTAAGTTTATTTATTTTTTTTATTTTTTTTTATCACCATCTCAAAAAGAGGTCTGAGTTCCAGTGTGGTTTGTTGTGGGCAACTTTGTAATGCTTAGTCGTCATTTTGTCATCATTTACCATCATTTTGTCATCATTTACCAGTTCGAAGCCAGCTTTGAAATGAATTTGCCGATCCCTAACCATCATTTACTGTCGATATCTCATGCCAAGCATTATGATTCAACTCATAACCTATTTCGATAGGAATATCTTCAATCTGCATATACATGATTGCAACATTCACACATCTATTCAAAATGGGATTCTCATTTATTATTATCAGAAGAAATACATAAATAGCAGTCCTTTCGTTTCTTGTTTGGTTGGTATCTGGCCAAACAAGTGTTTCACCCAAACTTTGGGCAGCTCATTAATAAATTTTATTGATTGTTTCTCTCGTCGTGAGGACTACAGAGGTGATTCTTTTGAAATCCCAGGGAAAAGACAAGATTTTGTACCCTTATAGTCTGATGATTTTGGTATCTAATGGAAAGAGTACCCCTTGCATTTTTTAAGTCCACAAATTCAGGACTCCTTTCTTTGAGTCTTTGACACATGGTGATGGTGTGTGTTTCTAAAAGTTTTTCTTCTGTACCTACCTCAGTGAAAGAAATCACGGAAATTTTCTCAATCCTTTCTTTGACACATGGTGATGGTGTGTGTTTCTAAAAGTTTTTCTTCTGTACCTACCTCAGTGAAAGAAATCACGGAAATTTTCTCAATCAATTCCTGTCCCCAGGAACGAAAGGCCGAATGAAGATGCTGTGTGATATGCATTAACCATTAACCTTTGATCCGATATTTTTTTCTTCTTTTCTCGGCACAATTTTTTTTATTGTTGGGTACCTATCAATAAAAATAATTTCGCGCGATTATTTCAGTATGTGAATAGAATTCCATGCATGTGTTACTGGCATGAATTAGCCAATCTGCGGACACGTACTGATATGCCTGCAGGAAATAATAGAGGAATCTCTTGTGGAAAATAAGTGTCTTATCAGATGAGCCAATTATGCCTCCATTTGCTCGTCCGTTCGGCATAGTTCGGGATTTTTGGATCGTCAAAATTCGGACAAATGGGGTCATTTATGCCGACAATCAGCAGAGTCAAATTACACATTTCATTATAGGTATCCTCATTTATTCGGATTTTGTTGATAATGATTTCCAAATACCGAACAAACGGAAATATCCTATCAAAAAAAATCATTAATCATTTATGCCGACAATCAGCAGAGTCAAATTACACATTTCGTTATAGGTATCCTCATTTATTCGGATTTTGTTGATAATGATTTCCAAATACCGAACAAACGGAAATATCCTATCAAAATCATTAGTGGCTGTTTGTCTGTAAACAAAATATCTCGAGAACGGTAAGAACTAGAGACTTGAAATTTGGTATGCAGCTGTCAAATATGACAAGGATGCTACATGAAAATTTTGGTCAATATAGGTGCTCCGTTTGGCGTTATTTTGACAGCTTTTTGATAGTTTTCGATCGCTTTCAGCTGTACTGAATAAACGGTTAGAGACATTGTAAAAGTTACTTTAGAAGAACACCCAAAATCAGCATCATTCAATAGAATAAGGAAAGTCGGAAAGTCGCGTGATGTTCACACCAGATTTTATTCAAATCATGGCGTACATTTTTGGTTTCATTCGAATCTCGTACATTTGTTATTCCAAACACAAAAGGTTTCCAAGTTGCTACCGGATTGACCCAGTGATCGTGACAGTCCCATTCATTTCTGGAGAGGTCTTGTGAAGAATCTCGTTGTTTTTGATGTCTATTTTGGTGTCTAGTATTTTGTTATCCCAGAGGAGAGGGTTGATTCGACTATCGTATATACCGGTACCGCCATTTCTTCGCACATTCTGTTCTTCTAGTAGACAATGTATTTTGAACCAGTTGCTCCGCCGACCATACCGGGATCCGTTCTTGCTCATTCCTACTAGTTTACATTTGTACAGACGACATGCTTTGCATGAGGTTCGCGTTTTCTTGTTGATGATGCATTGATAGTTGTTCTTGCATTCTGTAATCGAGTTGGGGTTGTTGTAGGTTCTTCCGAAGAATGACTGAAACAGAAGAAGCAAAGCATTTCCAATGTACGGTTTCTGTGATATTTGTGATTCTGTGAAGCTCAACAGAAGAATGATAATTTCTTCCAGTTCTTCTTGATCTTGTTTATCCTTCGTGGTATTCTTCTTGTTCTTCTTCTTCTTCTTCTCGTTCTTCTTTCTTCTTCTCCTTCTTCTTCGCCTTCTCCTTCTTCTCGTTCTTCTTCTTCTCCTTCTCGTTCTTCTTCGTCTTCTCCTTCTTCTTGTTCTGTGTCTTCTTCTTCGTCTTCTTCTTCTTCTTCTTCTTCTTCTCCTCCTTCTTCTTCTTCTCCTTCTTATTCGTCTTCTTCTCCTCCTTCTTTTTTTTTCTTGTTCTTCCTTTTATCTTCTTGTTCTTCCTATTCTTGTTTTTCTTCTCTAAGATTCTCATTATTCCCTTTTGGACAGGACCTACTTATGCACATTTTGTTGATTGTAGTTAAACGGTTTCGTTCTCTTTACGTTGTCGTTGATTGTATGGAATTCTTTCACTGATTGGTGTGAAACGGTTTAGGTCACTTCCGTTTTGTCTGTGTTTGCTTTGATTAGCTCTGCACCGCATCCATTTTCGAGAATATGCACTTTTTGTTTTTTAATCAGGAACATTACTGACCTACTGAAACTGCTAAAAGTGAGGACTTAAGGTCTCACGTGAATTTTAGTTCAGTTCTCTATATTTTAAATTTGACTTAAATTGTCTCTTGCTTTTCTACGAATATATTTTAAATTTGACCTAAACCATTTATATTACTCATGTTCTGTTATTATTGTCAAAGTAAATGATGAAAGTAAATCAAAGTAAATCAATGATGAGAGTGGTTTACATTTGGTTCTTCCCTTATTGGCACGTCCAGATATCAAATGTATTTAGTTGTAATCCATTGGATGATCATCTATCTGATGGATTATCATCTATCAGTATACATATTACTCATATTAGTAATGTTATTCTAACTTATCGTGCTTTAAACATCAAATCACACAAATGCAAACTTTATCATCTTCAAATACAATGTTTAAAAGGATGGGTTTCTAAGTTTCTAGTTTAGTCTATCAGCTTTGAAAGTAGAATATGGATAAAAGAATGGAATGAATGAATGAACCGATTTTTTTTTACTTCGCAAAAAATAAAAAATATCTTGGGCAAGTCCCCAAGAAAGCTACAGAAAATGGTCTTTTAAATGTGGATTACGAAGAAGATTTAGCAAAATTGATTTTACAAATAAAATTTGACTTTATTTATATTCCATCTTAAGGACAATGTTGCCGACAAGTTTGAAATCCTATCGAAAAAAAGGTGGAATACCTACCAACTCGTTTAGTCTTTTGGAAAAGGTGAACAATAGTCTGATATGATCTTAGTTTGGAAAATATCGTCCCTCGGAATGATAATGTTCAAGGACACCTTCAATGAGAAGATTATTTCTTGAAAAGTTTCGAGAGATAAATAGCTAATAAGTGCTTCAACAATATGATACAAAGCTTCCTTCCTCCCAGGGCACTCCCTGTGGTATTGGTAAAGATCACGTGTTATCCATTTATTCTTCTGAGTTCTGAGGAATAGAAATCCACTTAAAAAAAAAAAAAAAAAAAAAAAAAAAAAAAAAAAAGAAATGGATATTTGATCATAATTATTATTTTAATGTTATAGGTAGTTGACATTAAGACTGTAGAACATAATATTTTAACTATTTTTTCCTATCGTAAACGAGCACTTTAATGCAGAATGAAATGCTACTACAATCTGCAACCATTTCCAAACTGCATTTATGCAAG
>NW_007377759.1:0-29682 GCF_000475195.1 Diaphorina citri
TCTTTTTTTTTTTTTTTAATATATAAATAGAGGACATTAATCGACAGTTGTTTCATGCTCGGTTTTACAGTCACCTTTCAACTACAACTACAGTGATCTGCTGATGTTGTAAGCTTGTAAGCTACCAGTGAGGATGGCCTTGATAAAATTAAACATTTACTATATATACATATACATAGGTACCTATTTTAAACAACCCTTTGTTAGCTCATAATTCTTGAAGTAAATTCCTCCGGTTTGTTTAATAAAACCGGACATTAATGTGAAAGCCCTGCAACACTACTGTTAGAGCACGGACCACCCCCTTCTGGAGGGACATTGATAATAATGAATTAATGATGCTAATCCGTTCCTCATTTTCGAATATTTCAGTGGATGTGCCTTATGAACGCATAAAGTTTACTTGACAAATGTTTCACCGTTAGTAATCTCAACATTGAACACCTGGGAATAAAATTATTAACTGGTGTCAATCACATCGAAAATCACAATCGACACGTTCAATGGATTTACTTCGCTTGATTCTAGTTGCCAATCACATCGAAAATCACAATCGACACGTTCAATGGATTTACTTCGCTTGATTCTAGTTGCCCAAGAATTTTCACAATCTGCTCTGCTGACAACCGAATACCCAGAATCAACCCCGCTCCAGACTAATCTCAGACAAATATCGTAATTTTATTTCGTCCTGAGCAATAAATTGATTTCTTTACGGATTCCGGACGATGCGATATCACAGAGAACCAGCGAAATCCCACTCAAAGACCTGAAATCTAAGACCTCACTACAGGTATTTCTCAAACCAAAAGACCATTCAAATCGTCACAGAGAACCAGCGAAATCCCACTCAAAAGACCTGAAATCTAAAACCTCACTACAGGTATTTCTCAAACCAAAAGACCATTCAAATCCCGCTCAAAACCTCGCTCTACACAAAATTTAGACCAAAACACCTTGAAATCCAGCTCGAAACCCCATTCCAGTCAAATCGCAGACCAGAATCGTGTATTCTCTTTGGTTATCTAGCTGTATGAGTGAATCATTCAAATCCCGCTCTACACAAAATTTAGACCAAAACGCCTTGAAATCCAGTATCCAGCTGGAAACCCCATTCCAGTCAAATCGCAGACCAGAATCGTGTATTCTCTTTGGTTATCTAGCTGTATGAGTGAATTTTTAAAAGCCTAATCATAAAGCTAGCTTACCGAAGTTAAGACCGATTTTGTGATTCCATCGCAACGTATCCAGAAGGAAGAATTTTATTGTGTTTATGCAGGAGCCAGGAAGGGAGGTGACCCACAGTTAAGGATGGATGCAGCATCACAAAATCGAGAAGATTGGAGAGAAGGTGTTTTTCAGGCGTATGGTCAACAATACCGTATGGTATGAAAGACCCACGAGAGGACAGACAGGAAACGAAACTGGATTGTTGCAGACTGGCACAAAACGCCGAACCCGAGTGAGTGGGAAAACGTGAAGAAGAAGAAGAGGCTGAAGAGGAGAAGGAAAAGAAGAAGGAGGAGGAGAAGGAAAAGAAGAAGAAGATCGTATCAGAGGAGGGGGAGGAAGAGTAGAACTTGCGAACCCTGTGGAATGAAGATGTAAAAGACGCGATGAAGCTGACAATCCAACAGAAATGGGATTCGAATAGTCTGATCCAGAAACCTCTAGCTCTAGATCCAGTGTCCACCGTGCGCTAACCACTTCACCACTAAGGTTGTTGGTACTATTATCGATATATGTAGAATTCTACAACCACTTATAGTTCATCCAGATCAATGTGACAGCAATGTGTCATCAACCCAAAATGAAGGAACCAATCAGATTGCAGGAAATCCTTACATTGTTGCAATTCAGGTAAAGGTCTATTTTTGATAAACTCTCTCTTTTAAAATGCAGAGGTAGCTCTAAGTTCAGAGGTTGGATTCCAGAACAGGTAAGGTGGATATCGCCTTACCTGACTTTGTTTCACTGTCGGAGGAAGCACTGTGCAATATACCTTCCCCTTTTAAAGATTCTCTACCATTGCACATGTGACATGTTTGGCAACAATGCCCATTTTTTTAATGCAGAGGTAGCTCTAAGTTCAGAGGTTGGATTCCAGAACAGGTAAGGTGGATATCGCCTTACCTGACTTTGTTTCACTGTCGGAGGAAGCACTGTGCAATATAGCTTCCCCTTTTAGAGATTCTCTACCATTGCACATGTGACATGTTTGGCAACAATGTCTATTTTTTTGCTGTCACATTGATCTGGACACACTATAGGTTGGTACTATGGAGAAGCCGAGTCCTATTGATATAGAAACTGAAATTCTACAGACTAGTTAAGGCCCCCTAACAAGCGACCCTCTACATGTCCAAGATATCTGTTAGATAAATTCTAACTTGATTTATAACTTCGAATTTTTTATCTCTTTTCGAGAGTTTTAAATAAAATATCTCCTTGATTAGCTATCAACAGGGACGGTCATAGGGAGGCTCATTTGGCCCCATTTGAACCAGATCGGGGCTCCTCGAGGTTTGATAGAGGGAAGAAGCTTAACCCATCCTTTAGGACTGTTGTCCTTACACCTAAGCCTCTGAATTGGCTTTTTGTATATGATAGAGAGAACTGTGACTGCTAAGGTCTTATCGTACCGCCCAGCGAAGAGAGGAGAAGGACAGCTAGAATAGAAGAAAGACAGACTCTCCGAAAACTAACCTTACTTACCTGTTTAGTATAAAATCCGCTACGGGAATCCAATACGCGACCTAACGCTTACAAGGCGGGAATCCAATACGCGACCTAACGCTTCCAAGGCAGACGCGCTACCCACCAAGCTAACTAGGCTGGCAGGGTATTCTTGTTTGGAAAATGGTTATGAGGAGGGGCCCCTCGCTGTTATTGCAGTTAGCACCAGCATCGGTAGCCGCGGGTCAGGTTATGAGGAGACTGTACCACTAGCTGATCAATTAATAGATGGCGCAACTTATTGGGTCTTGATGGCTACAGGCTAACTATAGTTATCTTTGGCTAGCTATGCCTATGGCTGGTAATTCAGTCATTTGTAGACCTCACTCAGGAAAAGATTTTCGTCTGGCTGGGGGACTTTAAACAGGGAATATACCAGCCTGAAATTTCCCTACCTAAAGAGGGGAAAACGTGAAGAAGAAGAAGAGGCTGAAGAGGAGAAGGAAAAGAAGAAGGAGGAGGAGAAGGAAAAGAAGAAGAAGATCGTATCAGAGGAGGGGGAGGAAGAGTAGAACTTGCGAACCCTGTGGAATGAAGATGTAAAAGACGCGATGAAGCTGCTAAAGAAATAGCAAAGATTGAGTGCGAATCAAAAGCTCCAAGAAATCAGTTATAAAAGTCTACTTTTTAACAAGATAAGAAGGATGGTTATACTCATAGACTAGTGCTAGTCTATTATTCACACCAAACACCAATAGTAAATAACCATGATATGAATGACTATTTATAGTCACGGTGACGGACGTCACTTTGGCGTCAAAATATTTGCGCGAAATACCTCTAGATCCAGTGTCCACCGTGCGCTAACCACTTCACCACTAAGGTTGTTGGTACTATTATCGATATATGTAGAATTCTACAACCACTTATAGTTCATCCAGATCAATGTGACCAGAAACAAGTCACAGACCATCAGATCACTCGAATCACAACATAGTACAGTAGAACCTCGATTATTTCAACTTCCATTATATTTCAACTCCAAAATCCACTGTTTTTTCTATCTTTTAAAGGATATCCTATCTTATCAGAGGAAGAGATCGTTGATCTGTCGAAGTTCAAAATCATGTCGAAGACATGTTTTTTGTTTGTTTCTTATGGTTTGTATTGTTTAATTTCAAAATCGGTTCAATTTCAATAGGTTATTTTTATTCCCTACTTTGTTCTTTTGTATCTAAAATTTGTCCTCTTTTCATTGTCATATAATTATGAAAGTTCGATTATATTGATTGAAATAATCGAGGTCCTACTGTAGCTACGAGTATAATTAGTAACAGCTATGTTATAAGTTATGTTTTTAATATGTTACCACGAGGCTATTTTCCATCCCAAGTCAAAGCCACGTGTTAACACTATGTTTCTCTTGCCACCATGTTATCATGTTGTAGTGACGAGGCTGGTTTTTTTTTCTAAAAATTTCTCACTACTTAATTTAACCTGCCACTGTAGGACTGGGAGTGGGGAGTCCGTTTTTGCCAGTAGTATCCATAAAATCCCTTTTATTGGGTCTAAAGTTTTCTTTCTCTTCTTCTTCTTCTTTCTCATCTTCTTCTTCCTCCTCTCCTATATCTTCTTCTTATTATTATTCGATTATTCCTCTCCTATATCTTCTTCGTTCTCTTCTCCTCCTCCTTCTTCTTTTTTTCTCCTACTCCGCGTATTTCTTCTACTTCTCCTTCTTTTTCCTCCCCCTTCTTCCTACATCTCCTTCTTCTTCCTATTCTTCTTCTCCGTTATCCTTCTTCTTCTTCCTCTCCTACTCCTTCTTCTCTCTTTTTCTACATATTCGTCTTCTTCTTCTTTTTTTCTTCTCCTTCCTCTTTTTTCTTCTTGTTTTTTTCATTTTCTCATTTTTCTTTCTCTTCTTGTTCTTTTTCTTTATCATTTACTTCTTCTTCCTCTCCCTCTTCTTCTTCTTTTTCTTATTCTTCTTCCTCTCCGTCTTCTCCTCCTTCAACTAAGTTCTTGGTTGCGTGGGCTCCCAATCTGTGTCGCGACTTGTATTTGGGCGGTACTGCTTTGGCACAGAAACATTACTATGTTGTTGGTACTAAGGTACTGGTATTGGTGCTGTTAGTAGACTTGCCAAATCATCGATCTAGTTATGTACCCGAGGCAACTTTGCTTCATCAATCGATATTTGTTTTTGTTTTGCGACACTCACCGCTCACTCCTCTCCTTTCATCCTGAGTATCTCGATAAGATTCGCTATCGCATCATAATGAATGGAAAAAAACAAAACCATTAAAATTCCCCCTCCCAAACCCTTAAAAAAAAAAAAAAAAAAAAAAAAAGAACCCTCAAAAGCCTGATCTGGCCCAAACTCTAATCAGCAAATTCAGTTTGTGTTCCGAAGATACCTACTCTATTATCTCTAATGATTGTGAAGAGTTTTGACATCTCCAACAATATTACTGTGCGATTCTGTAATATTGGAAGTTTTGACATCTCCACTAATATTGGGAATTTTTACATCTCCACTATTTTCAAGGTAACTTGAGAATTTCGAAGGAAAGAATTTTTGAAATAATACATATAGAATTTAAGGTATAAGGTCCCTCCCCCAATCTACGGAACCACCATAAAATGTCGGGCTAAAAGGCTAAAACTTCTGCTCACTCTTTTGAATTGAAAATTTGAACTAAAGCATTACCTTGCTACTAAATATAAATTATGTACATACATTTCTGGCTTAAGGCAAACTCTTCCATTTAACCTCCAGGTGAAAGGCGCACTCTAGTGGTTGACTTTTGCAATCTCACCGATAGGCCCTAGACCTCCTTTATAGTGAAAGTTGACATCTGATGTAGACACAACACAGCTTAGTTCAACATGCCATATATACAGGGTTGTGCAAAATGCACTAGTACCTAATCTACCTATATAGGTCACCTAATTAGACCCAAATGAAAATTTGTGTTCTGTTGAATATTTTTGTCCAACTTCATCAAAATGGAACTAAGCATTTGAAGCTTCGAGTGCTATGGCGGAACAAACAGACCGGATCGTAAAATCGAAAAATATTGTAGTTGTTAAATAATAACAATAATAAAATTAAAATAAATTAAAATATGACATTCCATATTATTCTCTAAAAAAGGGCGGGAAAGGGCTTTAAATAGTGGATACCTAAAATAAAAGCCTTATTTTGATTTTAAGTACTATATCCGTAATTCCGTAGCCCGTAGGTACCCATGTTTTTTTTATTTTATTTATTTATGATTATTATTATTATTAGTATCATTATTATTATTTTTACTTCCTCCCCCCTCGTGTTGATCTTGAGATTGATAATTAAAAGCTAAACAAAGTGTATGCTAACATTCTTTTTATATCCAACTTTTTTCAAGTGTAGCTCTATATAGCTGTAGCTATCTATTATATGTCTATGTCACCCTGTATACCAGACCTAATCTTATGACATAACGCCTCACCATGCCGTGTTACATACATTTCAGACAACTTTGTATATTTAAACATAAACCTATGTTACATACATTTCAGACAACTTTGTGTATTTAAACATAAACCAGGCCCGTTACCGGATGTAACAGAAAAGATCAAAGGATGTCAATATTTTCAGTTCGACAAAGCCAGCAACGCGATGCCGCACCGCAGCGACGGACGCGGCGACAGTACGTTGAAAGCAACATTTCCCAAGGAAGAGAATAAGTCTTCACTTGACTAAATAAACGAATTTATTGATGGAAAAGAGTCAACATGTTTCAACATCTCATGATGCCATCCTCAGGACTAAATTGAAAAATTGTAATGAAAGAAAAATATAAACAAACCAATATAAACACATGACATTACATACCTCATAATCAGAGATGTGCAAAATGCTTTTGAAAACCAATTTGAAATGCAAAATGTAAAATGTCTCTAGAAAACCAATTTGAAATGCAAAATGTAAAATGCTTTTTAAAAACCAATTTGAAATGTAAAATGCAAAATGTACATTTTGAAAAAATTAGTACTTGACATGGTATCCCGTTTTCAAAGTTTATTTCCCAAGGAATCACTGATTCACTGAAGTTAAGCAACCTTGGGCGTGGTTGCTATCCGGATAATAAACCATCTGGGCAATCACGTGCACGACCATTTAAATAACCGATCCGAAGTGAGTTTCACATTTTTTCCAATTCAATTTTTAAAATAAATCTTGATTCTTCTGCCTGCCTCGGTGGTGTAGTGGTCAAGGCGCTCGACTAGTAAACAGGAGGGCGAGGGTTCAATCCCAGCCGAGGTATGGAATTTTATCCTCAATATAATTTGAGAATTTGACCACAATAATAGTAGTAGCCTACTGCTGGAGTAAAGGGACTTTTCAGTCCTATGCGAGCAGTATAAATAAGCACTATTACTATCTGCTGGAGTAAAGGGACTTTTCAGTCCTATGCGAGCAGTATAAATAAACACTATTATTTGAATTTGCTTTTTTTTCGCAGATAATTTTATGATCCTCCAGAATCTTTCATGAAACTTCCGTCTCTCTGAGATTCGAACCCGGGACCCTTGGTCTGTTACACACTGTAAGGTACCAGACGTTATAACGATTACATGATCAGCTCTATTCTTGCGATAGACTATTCTAGTCATGATAACCAGTGGCGGCGGATCTAGCCGCGGCCACAATGAGAGTTTCAACTCGGTTCTACTCTTGGATCAATCTGATTGGTCGATTTTAAGATTTTCAGCCAATCGGATAATCAGATTGTTCAATCCGAGTGTTATTTCTGATTGTGGCCCCGGACATTAGAGAATTAGAATAGAATGGAATGGACTTCAAAAAAAGGAAACCGTAGACAAAGCCAAAGTAAAATTTGAATCTTGGCCATGAGCCGTGCCAATTTGAAAAATTTTCAGGAGAGGGAAAACAATTCATCTTGTACGAAATTTACCATCTACTTGAAGCTTAATTAAAGCTTGAATAGAAAAAGAATAAATTATCATGGGAGGAAAGAAGATCTACGAAACAATTAAGTGCCATAGACCTGAGCTGTTTTCTCCTCAGGCGAAACAAACTTTAGCTATGTTGTTAAAGTTTTATACGAGGAGGATTCAGCTCAAAGTTTAGATGGAATTGTTCTAAGAAATAGGTAAGGAAAGTAAAAATCCCATCCTAAAAAAAAGTCCTACACCACTGTACGGTTAGGGGAGACCGGGGCGTGTTCGGACGCTTTTCACTTTTTGATTTTTTAAATTTTTTTCTCAAATGATATTGGAAAACTTTAACTACAATGGATGCAGCATCACAAAATCGAGAAGATTGGAGAGAAGGTGTTTTCAGGCGTATGGTCAACAATACCGTATGGTATGAAAGACCCACGAGAGGACAGACAGGAAACGAAACTGGATTGTTGCAGATTGGCACAAAACGCCGAACCTGAGTGAGTGGGAAAATGTGAATAAGAAGGAGGAGAAGGAAAAGAAGAAGAAGGAGGAAAAGAAGAAGAAGAAGAAGAAGAAGAAGAAGAAGAAGAAGAAGAAGAAGATCGTATCAGAGGAGGGGGAGGAAGAGTAGAACTTGCGAACCCTAGGATCTTGTTTGGTTACGTGGTGTCTAGAGATATGAGAGTGGTTCCCAAAGTGAGGTACAGGACCGTAAAGGGGCAATCACTTTCTGCTATTCTCTCAGGCTGGGGGGACTTTGAACAGGGAGTAGACCAGTTTAGTCCGACAGGAGAACTTTAAAGAGGGAGGATACCAGCCTGAAATTTCCCTTGCTTAAGAAATACCAATCCGTTGAGAATTAGTGGAAATGGGCCTTAATCCGTTGAGAACTGGTGGGAACGGGCCTTAATCCGTTGAGAAATGGTGGGAACGGGCCTTAATCCGTTGAGAACTGGTGGGAACGGACCTTAATCCGTTGAGAACTGGTAAGTAGCTTCATTCGGCGTCATAAGATTGCGTCTTTTTTTTAAGCCCAGAGGATAAAATTCCATGTCTCGGTTGGGATTCGAACCCACGTTCTCCTTGTTGAGAACCGCTGCCCTTGTGCTATGGGTTCAATTCAGATTTCTAGGCTTGAATTTTATCCAGGTAGACCAGCCATTCTTAACCTATGGTCCGTGGACCACTAGTGGTCCGCGAGAAGGTTTCAGGTGGTCCGCGAGAGGTAGATATAGGTCTAGCGGCCACAATGAGAGTTTCAACTCGGTTCTACTCTTGGATCGATCTGATTGGTCGATTTTAAGATTTTCAGCCAATCAGATAATCAGATTGTTCAATCCGAGTGTTATTTCTGATTGTGGCCCAGGCCATTAGAGAATTAGAATAGAATGGAATGGACTTCAAAAAAAGGAAACCGTAGACAAAGCCAAAGTAAAATTTGAATCTTGACCATCGTCCATTAGAGAATTAGAATAGAATGGAATGGACTTTAAAAAAAGGAAACTAAAGCCAAAGTAAAATCTGAATCTTGACCATGAGCCGTGCCAATTTGAAAAATTTTCAGGAGAGGGAAAACAATTCATCTCGTTCGAAATTTACCATATACCTACTTGAAGCTTAATTAAAGCTTGAATAGGAAAAGAGGAAATTATCATGGGAGGAAAGAAGATCTACGAAACAATTAATTGCCATAGACCTGAGCTGTTTTCTCCTCAGTCGACACAAACTTTAGCTATGTTGTTAAAGTTTTAGACGAGGAGGATTCAGCTCAAAGTTTAGATGGAATTGTTCTAAGAAATCGGTAAGGAAAGTAAAAATCCCATCCTAAAAAAAAGTCCTACACCACTGTACGGTTACACAGTCATTTCTGGGCTCTCCTGAGCTCTTAGTGGAAGCCAGCCGTTCCGAGAACGTACCTTGTTAAATTTGTTTATAATAAAGTTCGCACCGGGCGGGAAAGGAACCCGGGGCCTAGCGCTTACAAGGCAGTCTCTCTTTCTACCAATTTAGTTAGCTAGGCTGGCTTTGATCAGTTTTTCTTTTACCTTAATTCAACCTTTCCCAACAAAATCATCTCGGATCTCCACTTTCCCTTATCGAAGAATATAGGTAGGGACATACCTAATATACAACAGGGTGTTTATAAAGTCTTCCAAAGGGATGGGTTTTTAGAAAGAAAAAAAAAGCTTGGATTCTTAGAATATCAAACACTGAGACACTTATTCCACAATTTTTGGATGATTTTTTTTTGGGGGTGTCTCGGCGCGGCGCGGTGTTTTGTTGAAAGTTGAAATTCTAAGCAGTTCTCGAGAAAAAATCACCCCTGAGAATGACTTCATAAACACCCTGTAAGTCTATGAAGATTTCATAGAAGGGATAGAGATTTCAATAATGCCCATCCAGAGAAACGGTATAGTAAGGACAATAGCTATACCGTATAGGGACTGTATACGGTATAGGCCTATAGGGAGGGTTCTATTAATCAAAGAACCATACAGGTAAGGTCTCTTACAATCTTACATTAATCTCATTCAAACACACACAATAGATATCAGGACTGGTGAACAGGAGGGTGCGGGTTCGATACCCACCGAGGTAAGGAATTTAGCACTCCCTAAATTAAAATTTCCAACAGCTATAGGAAAAGAATGCATTCTCATTTTGATCAGGATTTTTTTTTTCAATACATATAGCTAAATCCCCTTTTTTAAGTTTGATAGTGGAAACTGTAGGTGTTAGGGACTCAGATCTTATCGTCCGTCCTAAAAAGTAGGACATGGGTTCCTCCCGAGTCGGATTTTATCCTAAATAGTTATTTTATTATTATTATTATTATTATTATTTCAAGAGGTTTGACAGAGGGAACTGTAATTGCTATGGCCTTATCATCCCGAAATCGAAGAGAGAGGGAAGACAGGATAGGAGAAAGCCAGCCGTTCCGAGAACGAACATTATCCCATCAGGATAAAATCCGCCCCGGGCGGGAATCGAACCCGCGGCCTAGCGCTTACAAGGCAGACGCACTACCAACTAAGCTAACTAGGCTGGCAGCTCTTTGACTTTAAAACCTCACCTAAGTCAGCACAACTGTTCCATTGATTTTCAGTCATGGCTAGGAGAAGTGACCACTTCGAATAACAAGGAGTTCACCATCCTCAACCTGGAGCAAGTTCTGGATCCCAGTCGACCTATGACAACTCGGATAATGGTCCGATTTGAACCGAATGGAGGCAGTCCCAAGGTGAAGACCATCTGGCTAAACGGAAAACAGATATGCCAGAAAGGGCTGACTTTCTCCTATCCTGTATTCCTTATCTCTTCGCTTTTGGGACGATAAGACCTTAGCAGTTACAATTCCCTCCATCAAACCTCCTCGAAAAAATCTTAGACATTCTACGAGAACCCCTCGAATCTCGGATCACAAGTCTATTTACCTTGGTGAAAACGAGCCTGGAACTTTCCCCCTTAAAAAATGAAATTTTCTACGAGAACCCCTCGAATCTCGGATCACAAGGCTAATATTTACCTTGGTGAAAACGAGCCTGGAACTTTCCCCCTTAAAAAATGAAATGAAAAGAAGACCTATAAGGTAAAGGTACCTATGCAAAATTAAAAGAATGAAGTGGAAGAAGAAACAGCTCAATCCAATTCCAGATAAGGTAGGTAATAGGTAATAGGTAAGGTTAGAAAAAGCGGCCGGTAAACGAGCCATAGCTGACCGCACGGCATATACGGCATTGCGCTAGGTTCTTGTCAGTCTCTTCCAGGCAGCCCTGTTGTGTAGGTACCTCATGTCCTGATATTTTCTCACCCTGAAGTCTTGATTCACTCAATCCTTCCACCTTTTCTTCGGTCTCCCTCGCCCTTTTCTCCCCCTCACTTCCATTCTCTCTACTCTTTTCCCTATGTAGTTCTCATCTCTTCTTTCAACGTGACCATACCACTGCCGTCTGCTCTCCTGGATCTTTCTCGATACGTTTCCGTAAGCAAGCCTGTGTTATCAATCGAAGAGAGGAGGAGGACTGGGTATGAGAAAGCCAGCCGTTCTGAGAACGAGCATGAGGTATCTGTTCAGGGTAAAGTTTACCTTACTGGGTATGAGAAAGCCAGCCGTTCTGAGAACGAGCATTAGGTATCTGTTCAGGGTAAAGTTTACCTTACTGGGTATGAGAAAGCCAGCCGTTCTGAGAACGAGCATTAGGTATTTGTTCAGGGTAAGGTTTACCTTACTGGGTATGAGAAAGCCAGCCGTTCTGAGAACGAGCATGAGGTATCTGTTCAGGGTAAAGTCCACCTTACAAGGCAGTCACGCTGCCCTCCAAGCCAACTAGGCAGTTGGCGACCACTAAACAAACACGAGCTGTTGGTTTATAAGTCGGTTAATAAGGTTTTATTAAATTATGATTAGGGGGGGGTACATACGGTTCAAGTACAGTCGAACCTGGATAAACGAGAAACCTGGATAAACAAGAAATTTTCAAATCCCCTTCATTTTCGGGCCAAAAATTGGTTTAGGTTTTATTAACTTTAGTTGTTTTTAGTTATAGGTGGTTTAGGGTAGATAATACTAGTTTGTTTTTAGTTATAGGTGGTTTAGGGTAGATAATACTAGTTTGTTTCTAGTTATAGGTGGTTTGGGGTAGGTAATACTAGTTTATGAGCCGCCTAATAAGGTAGATTTTAGCTAGGTGGTTTCGCATTATGGGACAGGTAGATGAATAGACCACGAGGATTTCTCAGGAATATAATTTGCACCCCTCTAATATTGTATTGTTATATGTTAAGATATTAGGGGGGACTATAAAGCAAACCGGTTTTCCCAAACGAGTGAAATCTCCTCTCTCAGATATAAATGATGTCAACATTTTCAAGTAAATCACAAGGAAACCCTCTCTCTCCCTCAGTGGCGTAGCGTCCATGTAGGGCGTGTATGGCTGCCATACACTCGAAAATTCCACTCAAATACCCTTAAATATTGACTTTAAATTTAATAATTAGATAGATATTGTGATAGAAATTAGTGTCCGCCCTACACTTGGAGTTATACCACGCTACGCCACTGCTCTCCCCCCCTCTATCTTTCTCTCTCTCTCTCTCTCTCTCTCTCTCTCTCTCTCTCTCTCTCTCTCTTTTTTTGTTCCCCTTTTTAAGATTTGTGAAATTTTGGCATAATATCTACTTAAGGTAGAACCACACGACTATCCCGTCATGTGTGAACTGACGCTGATGGTAGGTCAGAAAGATGTCGTTCTATACTACTTAATAGTAGGTGATTTCGTTGATGATCGCAACACTACTACCTTCGCAACCTGCCTCGGTGGTGTAGTGGTCAAGGCGCTCGCCTGGTAAACAGGAGGGCGTGGGTTCAATCCCAGCCGAGGTATGGAATACCTACCTCGGTGGTGTAGTGGTCAAGGCGCTACCTACCTCGGTGGTGTAGTGGTCAAGGCGCTACCTACCTCGGTGGTGTAGTGGTCAAGGCGCTACCTACCTCGGTGGTGTAGTGGTCAAGGCGCTACCTACCTCGGTGGTGTAGTGGTCAAGGCGCTACCTACCTCGGTGGTGTAGTGGTCAAGGCGCTACCTACCTCGGTGGTGTAGTGGTCAAGGCGCTACCTACCTCGGTGGTGTAGTGGTCAAGGCGCTACCTACCTCGGTGGTGTAGTGGTCAAGGCGCTACCTACCTCGGTGGTGTAGTGGTCAAGGCGCTACCTACCTCGGTGGTGTAGTGGTCAAGGCGCTCGCCTGGTAAACAGGAGGGCGTGGGTTCAATCCCAGCCGAGGTATGGAATACCTACCTCGGTGGTGTAGTGGTCAAGGCGCTACCTACCTCGGTGGTGTAGTGGTCAAGGCGCTACCTACCTCGGTGGTGTAGTGGTCAAGGCGCTACCTACCTCGGTGGTGTAGTGGTCAAGGCGCTACCTACCTCGGTGGTGTAGTGGTCAAGGCGCTACTATATTTAAGGAACAATAATTGCTTCAGGATTGTACATTTAGAAGTTTTAACATGTGCAATGTGAAAGAATTTTCACTAAAAACGGTCAAGAAAGTTGGTTTTTACTCTTGAATTTATATGTAGATTAGATTAATAGATTGTTGTATTAAAATGAAATTTTAGTTACAATGGTTGGTTCTTATTCTAATAAGGTGCATACATAAATAGACTATATTATCGAACAATGATCGAGAAATTAAACTTTTGATTAGGTATCAATAAATAAATAAAAAAATTTCGTATTCACCTTCTCTCTTATAGCAGGGCCGTATTTAGAGTGGGGCTAGGCGGGCCCCTCAGGTGTGTTTTAGTTCCTTAATTTTGTAATATATGAAGAAATTGGCCTCTGATTTTGGAGAATACACCCCACCCCCCTCCCCCACACACCAATAATAATTAATAGGCAGGACTTATTTATACCGCTCGTAAATAGGATTGAAAAGTCCCTTTACTCCAGCAGTAGTAGGCTACTACTATTATTGTGGTTAAATTCTCAAATGATATTGAGGATAAAATTCTATACCTCAGCTGGGATTGAACCCACGCCCTCCTGTTTACCAGGCGAGCACCTTGACCACTAGGTACACCACCGAGGCAAACAAGCCACCTTTCAGATTCTTGCCTCTGAAATGCTGAATGTGGGCCTGTCCTATATCTAAATATAATTATAAATACATAGCTTGTAAAGTTGACCTAATGTCTTGGTATATTAAACCTTGAAGCTAAGTTCACAGTGCAGAGTTGCAGACGATTGTATCGATTGACCATGTTGGGACGAAAGTCTTATATTGGGACGAAAAAATCTGTGCAAATTTGGTAGATTTTTTTAGAGGTTTGATAGAGGGAAACAAGGTTTGATATGAGGGAAATAAGGTTTGATAGAGGGAAACAAGGTTTGATAGAGGGAAACAAGGTTTGATAGAGGGAAACAAGATTCGATAGAGAGAAACAAGGTTTGATAGAGGGAAACAATGTTTGATAGAGGGAAACAAGGTTTGATAGAGGGAAACAAGGTTTGATAGAGGGAAACAAGGTTTGATAGAGGGAAACAAGTTTTGATAGAGGGATAAAATCCTAAACAGATAGGGAACAACGGAGTAACTTAATATTAGGTCTAATCATGCCGAAAGCGAAGAGAGAAGGAGGACAGAATATTAGAAAGCCAGCCGTTCCGAGAACGAACCCTATCTGTTTAGGATAAAATCCGCCCCGGGCGGGAATCTAACCCACGACCCAGCGCTTACAAGGCAGACGCTCTAACCTCCAAGCTAGCTAGACTGACTAACTTTTGAGTTTGAGGTCTGTTCTGATTCTATAATTACCGGGTTCAAGTACGGTCCGGGGCGAACTTTATCCTAACAGATATCTAAGGTTCGTTCTCAGAACAGCCAGCTGTTTCTAAGATCAATGTGAACCCTGTCTAAAATGAGTTAGGTCAAATCTGAATGCTAGGCGATCAGACTAATCACCCTAATTCTTAAATCTGTTCAAACTGGGTACTAATTCACTAATTGGCTATTGCCAAAGCTGAACTTGATTGGTCAATATTTTACTGATTCTTATCTAAACTAACCTCTTCGGATCGACATTCGATACTCATTGAACGAGTCATTGTTACTGAGTAAGGGTACTTTCACATCTAGACTGCAACTTGTAGTATACCTACGGCAGATTTCATGTTGATGGCTACATAGTCTTATGAGCCTGTTCACACTTGAACTTCAAGTTTAAATGTGAACATGCCCATAAGACTATGTAGCCCTCAACATGAAAACTGCCGTACACTACAAGTTGCAGTCTAAATGTGAAATCCGCCTAATAGGTGGTAAGGGAGAACGAGGCTTCATCGAAGCAAGTCTGTGAATTTCATTATGCCACCCACACCTACGCTCAGACTGTCTGACAGATACGTACATAGACTCACGCTCACATCAGACAATCGGAATATGTGTGGCGAAAAAAGCTTCAGACCTATATAGGTCTGTCAGACGATCTCAGAGACCTAGGTAGGAAATTTCATTATGCCACCCACACCTACGCTCAGACTGTCTGAGAGATACGTACATAGACTCACACTCACATCAGACAATCGGAATATGTGTGGCGAAAAAAGCTTCAGACCTATATAGGTCTGTCAGACGATCTCAGAGACCTAGGTAGGAATCTTTTTCCCCGCCCCATTCAGACTGTTTGATAGACCTGAGACTGACCTGAATCTGTCAGTCATACGGTCTGAGCTCGAGTGATCGGTAATAACTTCAAATTGGACGATTTTGTTGTATCTTCCAGTCTAGTTGGCTTGGAGGGTAGCGTATCTGCCTTGTAAGCGCTAGGTCGAGAGTTCAATTCCCGCCCAGGGCGAATTTCATCCTAAACACCTAATGCTGGGTTCTACACACGAATCCCGTGTTCACTCGGAAACTCGGGATTCGCTTCGTGAGCGTTCTACACAATGTTGTGAAAGTTTTTAAGGTTCGTTCGCGGAACGGCTGGCTTCCTCTCGTATTCTGTCCTCGTTCTCTCTTCAATTTCGGGACTATAAGACCTTATCAGATACAGCTCAATCTATCAGATCTTTAGCAGTTAGGTGAGTTAGGTACAATTATTCTACCAAACCTCTTAAAAAGAAAAAGGAAAAATTCAATATCCGGCCCGAAGGACCATTTTTTTTTTTTTTTTAAATCAAACCGTGAATAATTGGGTCACTCACACTGAAGAGGTTCAGACAGGCCACGTCAAATTGCAATAATTTGTAAATTTATCACTTCTTAAGGGCAAAAAACACAAGAGAAGTGGAGGGAACAGTAAAAAAACTGCTTTGGGATCAGTAATTAAAATACCTATATTTTTTATGGTTTTATGAGTAGGTTGGTAGGTAGGTACTCGTTTTAACTCTTTTCATGTTTTAAGTGCAGGTATCTGTCTACCTCTCCCTTCCCTTCTCCCATTCTAAATCTAAATCTGTTCCTCTCTTTCTCTCCTCTCTCTCTCTCTCTCTTTCTCCTCTCTCTCTCCTTCTCTCTCTCCTCTCCACTCCTCTCTCTCTCCCCCTCTCTCTCTCTCCCTCTCCCTCTCTCCTCTCCTCTCTTTCTCCTCTCTCTCTCTCCTCTCCACTCCTCTCCACTCCTCTCTCTCTCCCTCTCTCCCTCTCTCTCCTCTCTCTCTCCCTCTCCCTCTCTCTCTCTCTCTCTCTTTCTCCTCTCTCTCTCTCCTCTCCTCTCTCTCTACAAATAAATAAATAAGTTCCTTCTTTTTATCTTCATTCTCCTTTACTTACTTCTCTCCTCTTGTTCTTTTTCCTTCTCCTCTCCTACCCTCCCTTCTCTGCCCTCATAACTTTATGATTGTACATATTTTTTGGTAAGTTTTTCTTCCTTCTTTATGTGTTTGAAATAGAAGAAGAATTTTATTCCTACATCACTCTAAAAAGTTCGAGAAAAAGAGATCAACTCAGTTAAAAGTTACCTTTTTCCTGGGATATTTTGTGCTTAAAGCTAGGTACCTACCCTTCAAACCTTCAAATCTACTAAGAAGAAAATTGGTTCATCCCTTTCCTTTTTGTGGGGATTTTTTTCTTTCTCTCAATAAACCTCTTTGCATTTAAATTTTGCGTCGAACTCTCGACCTTCTGTTTGGCAGCCGAGTACCTATGTCACCGCATTATTCACAGGTCTGCCCACATTTGCACGGCTATGAGTAATCCGGGTATTTTACCTACGTTACCTATGTATATGTTATGGGCAGAGAAGTTCAGAATATGGCACTTATTTTCCCAAAATATGGCACTAAAAACATGACAATATGGCACTTATTTTAGGAAAGTATGGCATTTATTTTTTCAAAACATAGTAAAATAAGCCATTTTTAAAAGAATCAGAGGCAGCTGTTTGCCTTTTTCCTTGGAATGACAAATAAAAATTGAATTTTCAACCTTTTAAATACTTTTTCGCTGTTTTGACTTGAGATTTGGATTTTTGAGGACTTTTTACGTAAAAATCGACCTTCCATGCCAAATGTTTCCTCAAATGCATAACCACTATTTGTGATGTACGGTTCTTTAGTACTTTTTTTTTCTTGAAGTTTTATACTTATTTTTCCCAAAAAATGCTTAACATTCGGCAAAATAAGCCGTTTTAGGCTTTTTTGGATTTTTTCAAAATTTTGTTGAAATATGGCAAAATAGCATGACGCCATGGCAATATGGCATTTGAACTTCTCTGGTTAAGGGACACAAGTATCTAACGTTAAAGAATGTGTAATCATGAAAATCTCTTTGAATGATAATAAATAGAACGGAATAGGATAGGGGCACTCTAATATAGGGACGACATTAAGCGATCTGACTCATCTGACCACTGAACCCTGGCCTACCACTGGTGCACTTACCCTATGTGAAGAATTACTTTATTAATGTAATAAAAAACAAATAAAAAGACACAAAGTCGGTGCAAATATTTTGATGACTTGGGAGGAAATTTGTTTATTATAAATAAGGTAGAGACGAGTAAAAATATTTAGATTTTAGGTACCTACTAAATTAGGTAGGTAAGTTAAATTAATTCTACAATGTTATCGTTGTGTGATTTTTATGGTTCCCATTTCAGTGCCCTCTTTGGATTTTAAAGATTGTACATATTTTTTGGTAAGTTTTTCTTCCTTCTTTATGTGTTTGAAAAAGAAGAAGAATTTTATTCCTACATCAGTCTAAAAAGTTCGAGAAAAAGAGATCAACTCAGTTAAAAGTTACCTTTTTCCTGGGATATTTTGTGCTTAAAGCTAGGTACCTACCCTTCAAATCTACTAACAAGGCATCCCTTTCCTTTTTGTGGGGATTTTTTTCTTTCTCTCAATAAATCTCTTTGCATTTGAATTTTGCGTCGAACTCTCGACCTTCTGTTTGGCAGCCGAGTATGTCACCGCATTATTCACAGGTCTGCCCACATTTGCACGGCTATGAATTTTTTTCTTTCTCTCAATAAATCTCTTTGCATTTAAATTTTGCGTCGAACTCTCGACCTTCTGTTTGGCAGCCGAGTATGTCACCGCATTATTCACAGGTCTGCCCACATTTGCACGGCTATGAGTAATCCGGGTATTTTACCTACGTTACCTATGTATATGTTATGGGCAGAGAAGTTCAGAATATGGCACTTATTTTCCCAAAATATGGCACTAAAAACATGGCAATATGATTATATACTTACCCATACCTACTTCCAACAAATACTCAAGACTGTTAGTGGATTTCACCAATAACTTAATGAGAGATTTAACTAGGGATGGCAATCCCGCATTTGCGGGATCCCGCACCCTCAATCCCGCGCGGGATTGAATCCCGCAAGTATGGAAAAAACGGGTTTCCTTGTGTTTTTTTCGAAAATATAGGCAATATGGCACTTATTTGGGAAAGTATGGCATTTATTTTTTCAAAACATAGTAAAATAAGCCATTTATAAAAGAATCAGAGGCAACTGTGTGCCTTTTTCCTTGGAATGACAAATAAAAATTGAATTTTCAACCTTTTGAAATACTTTTTCGCTGTTTTGACTTGAGATTTGGATTTTTGAGGACTTTTTACGTAGAAATCGACCTTCCATGCCAAATGTTTCCCCAAATGCATAACCACTATTTGTGTACGGTTCTTTAGTACTTTTTTTTTCTTGAAGTTTTATATTTTTCCCAAAAAATGCTTAAAATTTGGCAAAATAAGCCTCTTTAGGCTTTTCATGGGATTTTTTCCAAATCTTGCTAAAATATGGCAAAATAGTATGACGCCATGGCAATATGGCATTTGAACTTCCCTGGTTAAGGGACACAAGTATCTAACGTTAAAGAATGTGTAATCATGAAAATCTCTTTGAATGATAATAAATAGAACGGAATAGGATAGGGGCACTCTAATATAGGGACGACATTAAGGGATCTGACTCATCTGACCACTGAACCCTGGCCTACCACTGGTGCACTTGCCCTATGTGAAGAATTACTTTATTAATGTAATAAAAAACAAATAAAAAGACACAAAGTCGGTACAAATATTTTGATGGCTTGGGAGGAAATTTGTTTATTAAATTTATAAATAAGGTAGAGACGAGTAAAAATATTTAGATTTTAGGTACTAAATTAGGTAAGTTAAATTAATTCTACAATGTTGTGATTTTGTGGATGATAGACTCAGGGCGTGAAATTTATGAAGCAGAATAGTATAATGACATTCAAGTACCCATTTAACCCCCCCCCCTTTCTGAATTATTTTGCTTTAAATTAAATAAACACACTAGATATTAAATATTACCTATTGTTAAATGCACTCATTAATTTGTGAATTTGAGTCAGATTTTGTGAATTGATTTTTTGAACCGAGTTTTCCTTAACTAACAAGTGCCAATTCATTTCTCTCGTTGTTACCCTATTCCAACGAACGATTTTTTGACTCATTTTTTCCTGCATGGCACGCTTAGAAAAACGTAGGTAGGTACTTACCTTCCGTTTATCAATATTTTTTGTGAGATATTTTATATCTTTTAGGTATCCAATGATCGAATGAAATCCATTTTCCTTAACTTCACTCTTATCATATCCAAATCATTTGATTACTATTCTATTACCTACTTCTTATTTTACTCTATTTCTTCTTATTCTATTCATCTACCTATTGGATTATTTACATTTTCTTTTTCAATTGCATTCATGTCCAAACGATTTTATTACCAATTCCTTTTCCATTCTATTCTATTGCTTACTCTATGTGTGCTTATCTATTCATACGTATATTGGATTGGATAATTTCTTTTTTCAATTGGATTAAATTGTTCGCTCTTTCAATTGATACGTCTCGGCTTCTGGTCAATTTTGGGCGGCGTGTCAAATTTTTCTAATTAATTCGGTCTCCAATTAATTACACCTCTCGTTATTTCTTGTTATATCGTATTATCTCTTGTTATTTCTTGTTCGTGTGCTTGTTAATCTGTTTTATTCGATATTCGTTGTCAATACTGTTCCGTGTATCGCCGTGTTTTACAACTGTGTCTATCTGTTGAGCCAAAGTTCGACAGGGCTTGTCCGTTTTCTGATAGTTTTTGATAACATCGAATATTTTTGATAACTTTTATTGTTTTTCCTTCGTTTCTCCAGAAGTTTTTTTTCGTTTTCTATAGAGTTTTTGGTTACACCTATCCTACCTGATTTGTTATCAGTCCTTCGTTCTCGTTTTTCCGTTTTCCCCATTTTTTGTAATTTAATTTTTAGACGTGTATCTTTATTTTTCATTTTTCATTTTAATCTCAATCATTTTTTGATTTCTCCATTCTATGCTCTCTTCCTTCTTATCTGATTCTACATAATTATCTTTTAGGTATCGAATGAAATCCATTTTCCTTAACTCCACTCTTATCATATCCAAATCATTTGATTACTATTCTATTACCTACTTCTTATTTTACTCTATTTCTTCTTATTCTATTCATACCGTGGATTATTTACATTTTCTTTTTCAATTGCATTCATGTCCAAACGATTTTATTCCCAATTCCTTTTCCATTCTATTCTATTGCTTACTCTATGTGCTTATCTATTCATACGTATATTGGATTGGATAATTTCTTTTTTCAATTGGATTAAATTGTTCGCTTTTTCAATTGATACGTCTCGGCTTCTGGACAGTTGAAATCCAAAACATATTATACAGGGGTACATTAGATATTTATATGTTTTATACCTGAAATATACCTACATAGGTATAATATATAACATTAATGTCAACAGGAAGCTGAGAACATTAGATTCGAGAAATGAATGAAGAACGAGAGAAGGAAGAAGAGAAAAGAGAAAGATAGAGAAGAAAATGGAGGAGGAAGAGGAGGACGAGGGGGAACCTATAATATATAACATTAATGTCAACAGGAAGCTGAGAACATTAGATAAGAGAAATGAATGAAGAACGAGAGAAGGAAGAAGAGAAAAGAGAAAGATAGAGAAGAAAATGGAGGAGGAAGAGGAGGACGAGGGGGAAGAGAGAAAGAAGTATAAGGAAGAAGAGAAAAGAGAAACATAGAGAAGAGAGAAGAAAATGGAGGAGAAGGGGGAAGAGAGGAAGAAGGAGAAATGAAGATAGTGGAGGGTGATAAAGGAGAAAGTAAGAAAGTTACTTAAAATTAAAATGAGACAATGAGTATTTATTCGTAGAGAGAAAAATATAGAGATAGAAGAAAACAGGTATAGAGAGTGAGAGAGAGAGAGAGGGAGAAAGAGAGAGAGAGAGCGAGAGCGAGAGAGAGAGAGAGAGAAGGAGGAAATGAAAAATAAATAAGTGTGTAAATTGAAGAAAATTGAACACACACACACACACACACACACACACACACACACACACAAAATCACTTCCCTCCTAATATCTACTGCTACACTGTTTTACACATACTCGTACATACTCACTCACAGATAAACTAGCCCCTGGGAGCCAAGGCCTATATTAAAGTCACACAAAACCCTTCTCTCTTTTTCGCTAATAGCTCAGTCGCTCCAAGTCAGAGTGCATCGGAAATTTGTCTGTTAGTTAGAAAACAAAATTTCCTACTATCTATTTTCAATATTATTTGACATGTTTACTCAGTACCGGTCCGGAGTTAGAAGCGGTTAAATATCAGCAAGAAAAAAAAAAGTTCTCTTATGGGTTAGGTATCGTATCCAATGCACATACCTACACATGCACATACTCACACACACACACACACACACACACACCCATGAATGCTCTAATGTTGAACAGAATGATTTCATTCTGATATATGAATTTGTTTCTTATACATTTGGCCTGAGCTCAATAGACTTACAAAATACACATTTCCACCTGCCTACTTCTCAACCATAAGGTAGGAACACTTAGCTATGGACACCCTCCACCATTCATCATATTCGGCTCTCCAAATAAAAGAAAAGAAAATTAGGCATGTACAGAACATTTCTACCTATTTGTCTGTCTTTTGGCGATGTAAGGTAGGGGTCCCTAGCTCAATAGACTTACAAAATACACATTTCCACCTGCCTACTTCTCAACATAAGGTATGAACACTTAGCTATGGACACCCTCCACCACCCATCATATTCGGCTCCAAATAAAAGAAAAGAAAATTAGGCATGTACAGAACATTTCTACCTATTTGTCTGTCTTTTGGCGATGTAAGGTAGGGGTCCCTAGATGTGGTCGCTCTCCACCATCAGTATTCGCTCCAAATGGAAAAAAAAGATGGATACATTGGGTATGAACTTCAATTCAGAGAGAATTAAAATGCGAAATTAAAGAGAAAAGCGTTACTCAAGAACATTTCCATTTGCTTGCCTACTTTCCCCTTGGTGGGAAATTGAAATAATATAGGGCGAAGGCACCTAGAATTGGACACTTTGGATGCCATATCTCCTTCAAATCGGAAAGATAAATAATAAATTGCTTAGTTTAGGGGCGCCTAAATTAGGACACCCTCAGTAACTGCTTATCTTTTCTGTTTACCCTGTATATTGAGTATTTTTCGTATAAATTCGAAGTTAGGGGCGCCTAAATTAGGACACCCTCAGTAACTGCTCATCTTTTCTGTTTACCCTGTAGGTATATTGAGTATTTTTCGTATAAATTCGAAAAGTACGGTAGACACTGTTTTAACCAATGTTGTGTTATACAGATTTCTTCTGTGTTGTATGTATCTGTTGTAGTTCCCATTTGTAATTAGGTATATAAGCACTGCAAACGAAATATGTACAGTGTTGTACTATCATCGCTTGGGTAACAAAACTTATCAATCTTCTCCAATTTTGAAAGAGAGAGAGAGAGAGAGAGAGAGAGAGAGAGAGAGAGAGAGAGAGAGAGAGAGAGAGAGAGAGAGAGAAAAATAATTTTTCGTATAAATTCGAAAAGTACGGTAGACACTGTTTTAACCAATGTTGTGTTATACAGATTTTTCTTCTGTGTTGTATCTGTTGTAGTTCTCATTTGTAATTAGTTAGGTATTTATTATAAGCACTGCAAACGAAATATGTACAATATTGTACTATCATCGCTTGGGTAACAAAACTTATCAATCTTCTCCAATTTTGAAAAAGAGATAGAGAGAGAGAGAGAGAGAGAGAGAGACTTCCTAGTGAAAATACCGTAATAACATCATGGGATAAGTTTTGGTAAGTTCCGAACATTTCCGAGTGAAAAATACCATGGGACACAAATTTATATGTATACTTACACATACCTACTTCCAACAAATACACAAGACTGTTAGTGGATTTCACCAATGACCTAATGAGAGATTTAACTAATGGGAGAATTTTTAATCATCCAAGAACGATATTTTACTCATCCAAAAAGGAGTAGATTTTAAAAACTCCCGTTTAGATGATAAAAACTCCTTTTTAGATGATTAAAAATTCTCCCATTAGTGAAATCTCTCATTAAGTCATTGGTGAAATCCATTATGTGTCTTCTTCTTCTTTTTTTTCTTCGCCTTTTCCCGTGTACAGACGGAGTCGGTGTTTTTCGTCAGTCTCTCAAGGTTTCAGATTTTGGCTACAAGTTTTACGAGTGGATGCCTTTCGCACTCGACCTTTGATATTTCTTTAGCAAGGGAAATTCAGGCTGGTCTACTACTCTACTCCCTGTTTAAAGTCCTCCAGCCTGACACACAAGAGTGTGTTTCCTGGGAAAGGAGTCAGATATCTACCACTGCACCGCTAGAAGGCCACGAAAGTGTTCTGGTATCTTATTCAACTGAAAATGTACATAGGTATTTTATTCACGGTAACTCTTAAGGGGCAGGGAAATTTCAGTCCTATTTGGGAAGGATATGTAACTAAGGTACTTCCTACCTAAGTGTAATATTCTTATTTGGGAAATATATGTGGGAATGATCAGGAAAATAATAAGGATTAAGGAGGCATTAGGGTGGGTTGGGGTAATATGGACTACATAATCATGTGATTTGAGACCTTGGGGCTTGGTGTCTCAGAATTACCCAATCCCCTCCCACCCTATACCTACCTACTTATCTACATAAGTAATAATGTGTGTATGAGTGTGACCAGTGGGGTCTACCTAGGTATAATGTCCGTACAAAAAAAGTCCATTCTGAACTATCTGAGAATCTGAGGCTTAAGTGTAGCCCTAAAATTGGGTTACGCTTATTGCAAATTTACGACGAAGTGGTTTGCAAAAATTCTAAAAGATAAGATGCTGTTATAGCGTTTTTAGATATACCTACCGCAAATTATATTATGCAATTGATCAAAGTCTGGTTAATTCTACCTACATAAATATTTTATTTAATGTACCTGGGTTACTGGGTACTTTGTACAAATTAAACCTTTACTTACTCCTTCTCTCCTCCTTTTATCTCTTCTCCTTCCTCTTCTATAATATTGAATATTCCCTAGTCCTTTCCTTGTCTTTCTCCTTCCCTTTCCTTCTTGTTATCTTCATTCTCCTTTACTTACTTCTCTCCTCTTGTTCTTTTTCCTTCTCCTCTCCTACCCTCCCTTCTCTGCCCTCATAACTTCGGTAAAGTTCGTTTCATTTCTCGACTTCCCCGATTTCACCCGAAGTCACACGTCATGCCACTTTTCGCCGTTCCAATGTGGACAGTGGACATATGAGTGGGTAGTTGACGTTGTTGTTGGTGGAAACGCACTGTCATTTCTTTAGAGTTTAAATGGGTAGTGGACACTTGTCACATTTGAAATTTCTTTGGGAAGTGAATAGAATACCTATAGCAGTATAGTTTGTAGTATCTAGGATTCTAGTAGGAGGAAAAACAAAAAGGAATTACAAAATACTCGTATGTGTTAATAATTCTTAATAGTAGGTACACGACGCTAAATTTTGACTAGACTTGGACTCGAACCACCAACCTCTTTTGATACCAGATTGACTTGAAAAAGGTGAAATTTAATTGGTACCTAGATAGTCACCTGCCTTGTAAACACTAAGTCGCGTGTTCGATTCCCGTCCAAGCAAAATGGGTTTGTTTTCAGAATTTCTGGTGTTCTTCTGATGTCTTGTCCTGATGTCTTCCATTTTAGGACGACCTCCGCTGTTACAGTTTCCCTACAAAACTTTTTTTTTAATAACGTGTTTTAAAAATTGCATCTTTTTTTTCGGTTGGGATAGTATTTGGATTTGTTGATTTGTCAGAGGGAGAAGTAATGTGGGAGGGAGAGGGGGATAGCCTTGGCTCACGACAAATGGGAGGAATCGATGGGGTAATACTCTAGCTACGGGTGAACTAGGAAATTAGTAGTTCTTCCGTCAGTCGCATCGTGGTTTTAAACGAGAAGTAGCGCTAGTTTCGCGTTCCTTGTGTTCCTTCCGTTTGTTCTCGCTCCGAGCTCTGTTTCGATCAAGTTTCGACCTCTCCCATTTTAGGACGACCTCCGCTGTTACAGTTTCCCTACAAAACTTTTTTTTTTAATAACGTGTTTTAAAAATTGCATCTTTTTTTTTCGGTTGGGATAGTATTTGGATTTGTTGATTTGTCAGAGGGAGAAGTAATGTGGGAGGGAGAGGGGGATAGCCTTGGCTCAAGGAAATCAGTAGTTCTTCCGTCAGTCGCATCGTGGTTTTAAACGAGAAGTAGCGCTAGTTTCGCGTTCCTTTTGTTCCTTCCGTTTGTTCTCGCTCCGAGCTCTGTTTCGATCAAGTTTCGACCTCTCAAATCTCACTTTTGCTTCTCATTTCTTTACGTAGGTAATACTCTAGCTACGGGTGAACTAGGAAATTAGTAGTTCTTCCGTCAGTCGCATCGTGGTTTCAAATGAGAAGTAGCGCTAGTTTCGCGTTCCATGTGTTCCTTCCGTTTGTTCTCGCTCCGAGCTCTGTTTCGATCAAGTTTCGACCTCTCAAATCTCACTTTTGCTTCTCATTTCTTTACGTCTTCATAGTTCCGTCGAAATATTTTTCGTTCTTCCGATTTTGTTTCTTTTATTCGAATTTTCCGCTTCCTTTCGTTTTTATCCCTTTTTTAACCGAATTTTCTTTTTTTTTTCGTCTTTTCGCAGTTTGGTTTGCGCGTGTTTCCGTGTTTGATTTTTTTTCTTTTTTTTTTCGATCGAATTATTGGTTTCGTATTAGGTACGGATTGAGTAATATCCCCTTCTCTCTTCCGTCTGTGTGTGTGGTGTATCAAATTCTCTATAGGTATGGGGGAAAAGAACAATGCAACTCGTAAAAAATAAATACAGTAGAACCTCCATTATTTCAACTCCAAAATCCAATGACTTTTTCTATCTTTCAAAGGAGGTATCCTTTTATCTTATCAGAGGAAAATATCATAGAAACTGATAATTTCAACTAGGTACCCCCGGTCCCAATTATGTAGTTGAAATAATCGACGTTCTACTGTAATGTTATACTGCTAAGCTGTGTCCACACATAGTCGACGCCCTCGATCGACTCAATCGATGTCGACTATGTGTGGACATAGCTTTAGAGTAGGTATGTACAGGGTACAGGGAAATTCTAGGTGTACCCGCTTTCCGAGCTTATCTCTCAAAGTCCTTAAACGAAATATGCAAATACTCGTATGTACTGGGGGAAAATAGATTATGCAACTCGTTGCAGACCATATCCGAGTATGATTGTGATTATGATTAGGTACGTTTTTAATTTTCGTCTAGTGTTTCTTGGGCTGTGGTTGACGTGTGCTTCATAAAGCAACAGGTGGTCTTTAAAGGTTTGGCCAGCACAGAACAATTGAACAATCGTTCTTAGCCAAGGCCTCGGCTGGCCAAGCACGATTAGATTTTCGGATACAAAATAATGTCTTGTCAGATGGAGGAGACGAGACAGATCTGTCTCAAATAGAGGACTTCGAAGTCCTCTATTTGGGAATTTGAATGCTTAGGTCAACACAAGATCACCAGAAACTAATCCTTTCTAGTGTATTTTCAATGCAGAGAGTCCAAGAAAAATTCTGCATTTTTTAACCTAGGGTTAACATAGGATTTCCCAGTAAAACCGAGGAAATTTCTTTACCTCTTGTTGTTCCACCTAATCCTTTTTAGCTCTAAATTCTTTTATTTTCATTTCAGTCGAAATCTATCGGCTTACTTATTTACGTTTAGGCCCATTTTCTTTTTCATTTTGCATTCTTATTTCAATCATTTGATTTCTCTATTCTATGCTCTCTTCCTTCTTATCTGATTCTACATATTTTATAGCAGTGGCGTAGCGTCCATGTAGGGCGTGTATGGCGGCCATACACTCGAAATTTCACTCAAATAATGACTTTAAATAAATAATTAATGTATTTTTATTAGATAAATAAAAATTATTATCCCTTAAAATTATTAAAAATCCCTTAATCCCTTTTTATCCCAGTCAGATCCGAAAAATATGCCAATCCATGAAGAACCATAGATGATGGAAATTAGTGCCTTACACGCCCTACACTTGAATTTAGACCACGCTACGCCACTGGAGAAGAGAGAAGAAAATGGAGGAGAAAGAGAAACATAGAGAAGAGAGAAGAAAATGGAGGAGAAGGGGGAAGAGAAGAAGAAGGAGAAATGAAGATAGTGGAGGGTGATAAAGGAGAAGGTAAGAAAGTTACTTAATTAAAATGTGACAAAGAGAGTAGAGAGAAAAATATAGAGATAGAAGAAAACAGGTATAGAGAGGGAGAGAGAGAGAGAGAAAGAGAGAACAGAAGTAAGAAAACAGGAGAAGGTGAAGAGAGAGAGAGAGAGAGAGAGAGAGAGAGAGAGAGAGAGAGAGAGAGAGAGAGAGAGAGAGGGACAATGCTGATGCAGTGAGTACCAAAGTTGTGATACAATAACACAAAGAAACTGCATTTACATTTACATTTACATAATGATGAAAATTTAGACCTCTCTCCCTTCCGGTTAATCAGATTGCTTCCACTTGTGAAATGTGTACATACCTATGTATATTTGTATATATGTAAAGGTAGGTATCTGCTAGAAACGCATAGAAATATTGGTCTTCTATTTTTAGCTGAATCCCCTTTAGGATGAGCTATCACACAAACACTCACTCAAAAACACTTCCCTCCTAATATCTACTGCTACACTATTTTACACATACATACACACTCACAGATAAACTAGCCCCTGGGAGCCAAGGCCCAACGTTAAAGTCACACAAAACCCTTCTCTGTTTTTCGCTAATAGCTCAGTCGCTCCAAGTCAGAGTGCATCGGGGATTTGTCTGTTAGTTGAAAACAAAATTTCCTACTATTTTCAATATTATTTGACATGTTTACTCAATACCGGCCCGGAGTTAGAAGCGGTTAAATATCAGCAAGAAAAAAAGTTCGTCTCTTATGGGTTAGGTATCGTATCCAATGCACATACTTACACATGCACATACTCACACACACCCATGAATGCTCTAATGTTGAACAGAATGATTTCATTCTGATATATGAATTTGTTTCTACATTGAGAGAGAAAGAAGTATAAGGAAGAAGAGAAAAGAGAAAGATAGAGAAGAGAGAAGAAAATGGAGGAGAAGGAAAAAGATAAAGAAGAGAGAAGAAAATGGAGGAGAAGGAGAAAGATAGAGAAGAAAATGGAGAAGGACGAGGGGGAAGAGAGAAAGAAGTATAAGGAAGAAGAGAAAAGAGAAAGATAGAGAAGAGAGTCTCTTATGGGTTAGGTATCGTATGCAATGCATATACCAACACATGCACATACTCACACACCCATGAATGCTCTAATGTTGAACAGAATGATTTCATTCTGATATATGAATTTGTTTCTACATTTGGCCTGAGCTCAATAGACTTACAAAATACACATTTCCACCTGCCTACTTCTCAACATAAGGTAGGAACACTTAAATATGGACACCCTCCACCATCCATCATATTCGGCTCCAAATAAAAGAAAAGAAAATTAGGCACGTACAGAACATTTCTACCTATTTGTCTGTCTTTTGGCGATGTAAGGTAGGGGTCCCTAGATGTGGTCGCTCTCCACCATCAGTATTCGCTCCAAATGGAAAAAAAAGATGGATACATTGGGTATGAACTTCAATTCAGAGAGAATTAAAATGCGAAAT
>NW_007377759.1:30215-41023 GCF_000475195.1 Diaphorina citri
CTAGAGAGAGAGAGAGAGAGAGAGAGAGAAAGCCAAATATTCGAAAGTTTTTTTTTAAAGAGGTTTGACAGAGGGAACTGTAACTGCCTGGGTCTTATGGTCCCGAAATCGAAGAAAGAAGGAAGACAGGATAGGAGGAAAGCCAGCCGTTCCGAGAACGAACATTATCCCATCAGGATAAAATCCTCCCCGGGCGGGAATCGAACCCGCGGCATAGCGCTTACAAGGCAGACGCGCCACCAACCAAGCTTACCAAGCTAACTAGGCTGGCATTCGAAAGTTTGAAGAGACCAATTTGTAAACATGGCCGCTGTCAGGGGAAGGATTTAAATCATAAAAAAATCCTTTCTCCTTCAATTTTGTCATCTGAGAGACAAGTGTTATTTCCTGGCAAAAATAAAATCATTGTAGTTGGTTTTGAGCAAGTGATTTTTTTAGCTAAACTCTGAACTGGGGGAAATTTTGATAGGCACTTTTTTTCCGAAAGCGACCAGACACTATTTGCAACCAACACAACACACAGACCATTGCATTATACGCTAACAGACAAGATTCCAAATTTGAAACAAATACACATAGAACTATATATTGCTTCCCCCCTCCCTCTCAATCTCCTCTCCGGTGTAAAATGTAACTCATTGTTATATTGTTCTACGTGTGGCGGTGTGATATGCCAGGACAAGCTATACATAATTATACGTGTGGTTGGGTGGAAGAGTTCCTTTTGTAGAAAGCCACACTAAACAAAGCCGGAGAAAAACAATCAACAATTTCGACTTTTCTGTTGGAAAAAAAATTGTTGTTGATAGCTAGGTAGGTTGAAATGATAAACATAATAAAATTATACTTCTTCACTATTTGTAACACTTCACAAATAGTGAAGAAATATACCTATATTGAGAACTCGAGAGTTCAGGGGAGAACATTTGGCGGCGGAAAAACCGCCAGAAAACGGCCGAAATTTCGCACTTTTGTCAGTTTTTTGCTTATAACTCCTAAACCGTGCGTTCCATCCAATGTTTATGGGTATTTAAAGTACACATTTTTTTTTATAGTTGAACAATTTTCCTAGTCAGGATTATCAGGCATACTAAGGCGAGTGTGGAACTGGGAAGGTAGTTAGGTACCTAGTTATACTTGTCTATGCCAATCCATGAAGAGCATGGATGATGGAAATTAGTACCCTACACGCCTTACACTTGAATTTAGACCACGCTACGCCACTGCTCTCTCTCCCTCTTTAATTTACTATCTCCATCCCTCTCTCTCTCTCTCTCACTCTCTCTTTCTTTGTCTCTCTCTCTCTCTCTCTCCCTCTTTAATTTACTATCTCCATCCCTCTCTCTCTCTCTCTCTCTCTCTCTCTCTCTCTCTCTTTTTTCCTCTTTTTTTTTTCTCTTTCCCTCTCTCTCTCTCTCTCCATCTCTCTCTCCTACTCCCTCTTCCTCTTTCAATCTCTCTCTGTTCTCCTTATTCATTCTCCTGAAAAATATTCTCTCCTGTCTCTCTTCATTCGATCTTCTCTCCCTCTTTATGTATACAGGGTGTATCAGAAGTTCCTGGAACTCAAAACGTTTTCAGGAGGTTTCTCTCTTTTTGTTGTTGTTAAAAAAAGTGGAAACATAGAGGAAAGTGACTGTAACTGCTGAGGTCTTATCGTCCCGAAAGCGAAGAGAGAAGGGAGACAGGATATATACCTATGTTATGTTTATCATTTCAACCTACTGTGATAATATCTACCTATGTATCATGTTTTACTTCCGCATTCTGTCATTAGCCAATCACAAGAGACCATGATGTTAGCCAATCACAAGAGACCATGAGGTCAGTCATAAAACCGTGACGCTGGAAGTCAGGTTAGTCAGGAGAGCGACGATGTAAAAAGTAGGAAAGATTTTGTGTTTGGTGTAAATGTTTGTGTTTAATGTTCTACAATAAAAAGGCCAGTTAATTAATGTAAATAAAATAGTGTGTTCATCATTTATTAGTTGATAGAATACAACACCTACCTAGACCTTCACAAAGTTACAGAATCTTCAATCTATCGTTGTTGATAGCTTTTCTTTACTAATTGTACAGGGGGTGGACATAATATTCAAACCCCGGTGACACAAATCGATTAGAAAAATAACCATAATGTGTCCAGAACCCTCGTCCCCCAGATCGCAAGTCAAGGACGGGGAACCACAACGGCCACACTCAATCTCACTCAGGCGTGAAATGCACTCGGAAATATTCGGGTAATTTGGCAACCCCGTGGCACCAGATACAAAATTTTAAACTACACATATGTAATTCATAATTATATTAAAACATAATATTTTGAATTAAACATGATTCATATATTAGACATATTACATAAGGCTATGTACAATATTGTAAATAGAAAAAAAGTAAAAATTTCAATTACCTACCATAATTTCCTTTAGTAAAAAATATTAAATTACCTATATAATATTTGTGGAGTTGCATGAAAACCATACCTACTTCTTGTTGTCACACCGGCCGGCGGCCGTCTCCAAAAATGAAGGTTGGCCATAATGGCCTCATTCTGACAGTTTCTTCTCTGAACGTTTAAAAAAAAAAGAAATTTAATAAGAAAATTTTCCACTTGGAGCTCACCACATTGCATATACAATCAAGTTTCACGGCGTGCATACGTTATTCCCCCCTAACATTTACATTTTCACAAAGAAGAAGAAGAAAAAGTTATTTTCAGCTGAATTTTATGTAGGTATGAACTATGAATCAAATTCTGTTCTATTATTTTGCGTTTCAGCGTTCGCGGCGGAATTGTCGGCCGCTCTATCCGCCAAGGGATTTAGTTCCGCCTCATCTGGACAGTATAGTCAGGTAAGTTACAGTGAATGGCTAAGAGGCAGAGCGGACCAAGTCCAAAAAAAGCGTTTTGGGATAAATAGAGTGAATGTTTAGGACTAGTCAAACTTTAAATGGAGATAGCCATTTTGTTTATGCTCTCATTTCAATACAAAGCTAAAGTGAATTTCGCGACCAATATAAAATGTAGATCTTTTCGTGCTCTTTCCAACGATATAGATAACTCAAAAAGTCGATTTTGGACTTAGTCCGCTCTGCCTTTTACCCATTCAGTTTTACTCGTAAGTTTTTATTTATTGTTTTTTAGCATACATAACTCTCAGAATAGGTATACTAAATTTTTATAAAATGATATACCCATCCGTATAAGCAGAGCTTGTGCCACGGATAACTTATAACTATTGGATTGTATGGAAACACTTGAAAGTTAGATGTTTAAAATGAACCTTGCATTAAATACCAATAAAATGGAAAAATCAAGAACCACATAACTCGTTGAATGCTTAAAAAACAAGCCATTCAATATTGGTGTTGCATCGCTTGGAACTGTGGATGAGGTTGCCGAACACCTAAGTAAGAAGAAGAAGAAGAAGAAGAAGAAGAAGAAGAAGAAGAAGATGTCGTGTCCCTTCTCGACTCTCCGATTTAGAACATACTACGGGAGTAACCAAACTTTACTGAGTTTGCCATCAAGAAGGGGCGTTTACAATTTTACATTTCTTTTTCCCCTTTAAAGGGTAAATTGGTGTGTTGGAAATAAATGCATGTTCAAGACACGATTGGAAAACAAGGAAATTAAAAATGGAAGAAACTTTAAAGCTTTACCAGGACAAGAACCAAAATCTCGATATATTTTCCGGGAGTAAAATGCCTTTTCTAAAACGCCAATTTTTTTCACGTTTATTTTTCACTGAATGATTACAATATTACTTCAATAAGTTTTTCAATGAAAACTGTTTTACTCTTCCTCTATTCATCAAGTGCATCATATTCATATTGTGCATCTAATTTTAAATCATTTCCTGTCTCGTTCTATAATGGTTTTCCCGTCGGGAGATTACAATATTACATGAAGACAATTTTCAAGTTTTTCAATGAAAACTGTTTCACTCTTCCTCTATTCATCAAGTGCATCATATTCATATCGTGCATCTAATTTTAAATCATTTCCTGTCTCGTTCTATAATGGTTTTCCCATTATAAAGTCTTATTTTCTTCATATCATCATTGATTAAGTACTTGTTTGACTTTGCTTTGTATGTGTTCAATTTCATTGACAAATTGATTCACTTGTTTTCTGATTTTTCTCCATTTGAACGTTGAACGTGTTCTTTATTTCTTTGTTATCATTGATTTTTTTGTATTGTTTTTTAGTATCTACCATTTCATTGAAAATATTGATTCATTGGTTGTTTTCTAGTTTTTCACTTTTTGAAATTGTACTCTATTTCTTTGTTATTATTGTTTAAGTAGTTCTTATGTATTGTTTGTTTCAATTTCTTGAAATTGATATGATTCATGGTTATTTGTTTTGTTTCTATGATTTTCTCCCTCTGTCATTTTATTATGTAGATAGGCGTAGGTGTCTTTGTCTTGTTTAACCCTTCACCCCCTCCTAAGTGTAACTTTACTTTTAGAAAATGGACATTATTTTTGTATGTTTTAGTCTAGTCCTAGTCTTTAGTCAACGTATTTTCTGCTTCCTCCTCCTCTTTCTCTCCTCCTCGTTTTTTGCCTACTTCTTCATCTCTCCTTTTCTTTTCAACTCTATTTCTTTGAAAATCGATTCATGATTTTTTTTTTTTTTTTTTTTTTTTTTCATTTTGTTTTTTTTTTTTTTTTTTTTCTTTCGTTTTGAAAATTATGTTCCAATCTTGATGTTTTACCCACATTATGAGTTCCATATTAAAGCAGGAATTTCTAACTTCCATGTGTATGCGGACCACATGCTACATACACGGGTCACATACACTTGAGAGGATCCCCCATCCTCCATATAGATACTCCATTTCCAGAGCTCACAACATAGTAAAAGAACACAAATAAAGCTCGATGAGGCTTACCCAAAAAACTTCGAGGGCCTTAAAAATGAGTCAACTCAAGACAAACCAGATTAAATCATACCTTCAAAATCAATAGAAGTCACATAAACATTGCTCAGCATTGCCCCATCAGGAGAATTCAGCATCTTGGAAACATCATTGGTGGTGCGGGGGTCGATATATTTTCCTGTTTTCTTTCTCTTCGATCTTGATTTTTGTTTCTTTTTTACTGTCTGTCTCTCTCTCTTCTTTCTTTTTCGTTCTCTCTCTCTCTCTTCTTCTTTCTGTTTCGTTCTCAGTCTCTCATCTGCATCTAATTTTAAAATATCGCTTTCTCTCTCTCTCTCTCTCTCTCTCTCTCTCTCTCTCTCTCTCTCTCTCTCTCTCTCTCTTCCCCTTTTCCTCTCTGAGTTGTTCAAATCTTGATTTTTGTTTCTTTTTTACTGTCTGTCTCTCTCTCTCTCTTCTTTCTTTTTCGTTCTCTCTCTCTCTTCTTCTTCTTTCTGTTTCGTTCTCAGTCTTTCATCTGCATCTAATTTTAAAATATCGCTTTCTCTCTCTCTCTCTTGCCAGTTTCTCATGTGAGTTGTTCATGCGAGAAGATACACGTAGGTAATCCCAATTATTCTTTTATTCTTTGCCATTTTTTTTTCTTTTTTTCCCTTTATTTTTTGATTGTAATAATTAATACTTTTTATCATTTCCGGATTATAAAAATGGAGAGATTCTCCGTAAAAGTATCTAAAAAAAAAAAAAAAAAAAAAAAAAATTTCTGGGGGGGTAAATATAAAAAATATTTTACTGTCTGTCTCTCTCTCTCTCTCTCTCTCTCTCTCTCTTCTTTCTTTTTCGTACTCTCTCTCTCTTCTTCTTTCTTTTTCGTTCTCAGTCTCTCATCTGCATCTAATTTTAAAATATCGCTTTCTCTCTCTCTCTCTCTTGCCAGTTTCTCATGTGAGTTGTTCATGCGAGAAGATACACAGATAGACCCTCTCTCTCTCCTCTCTCTCACTTGCTCATCCCGTTCATCCCAATATACTCTATCATATATGTTTCAATATTCTCGAAAATTGTTCACCGCAGACTTCAAGTCAACAGTTTACATACTTGAGTATCCCAAGAGTTCTTGAAAAAAATTCAAGTTCTTTTTCAAAACGCCAACAAACTACTGGAAATCACAAACCCTCAAAGCTCTGATTTTCGCGTTGTTTTGAAAATCATCAAATAATACATTGTTTTAAATGTGAAAAAAAGTGTTTTTAATTTTCATTGAAATAAAATTAATTTTCACGATCAACTTTTTATTTTGTTTTGAATTGATTGTAACATATTTTTGTTTATAAAATTACTTTTACCTTTTTCTAGTGAGTAAAAAAGTGTTTACATTGACTAATATTGAACCAAGTGGAATAAAATTAATTTTCATGATCAACTTTTTATTTTGTTTTAAATTGATTATTGTAACATATTTTTGTTTATAAAATTACTTTTACCTTAAATAAAATTAATTTTCACGATCAACTTTTTATTTTGTATTAAATTGATTATTGTAACATATTTTTGTTTATAAAATTACTTTTACCTTTTTCTAGTGAGTAAAAAAGTGTTTACATTGACTAATATTGAACCAAGTGTGTTAGTAACTTTTACAATAAAATCAATTGTTTGTCTTTTATAACTAAAATATGAATTTCCCGGTATGTTTATCTCGGAACTCTCACTTGTGATGTGTAGTCCCTCGATATTTTGACCAGAAATCTCAGATTTTTCTTTAGATATTAAACTTATTTGGTTGTGCGGATTCGAGGAAAGATGATTGAGGATTTGTATAGTTAACTAAGGTTCTTATATTTAAATGAAATTGCATAAAACAAGCTCATTGCAGATATCATACATGTTTTTTAAATTCAATAGTAGGGAGTGGATGATAAATTGCTTACCCTATATATGACTAGGATTCTTCTTGATTTTCCGAAACCGACTCGTGTTTGGCCTCTCTCGTAGGCTTTTTCAAGACGAGATGACTGACCAGTAATATTGAACCAAGTGTGTTAGTAACTTTTACAATAAAATCAATTGTTTGTCTTTTATTTAACTAAAATGAATTTCCCAATTCAAACTTTAAAACAACCAGAGTGATTTCAACAAAGAAGTTAGTGTGGTGTGGAACATTATAATTGGAATCGAGTTGAAGCTCGAGTCGGTTTCGGAAAATTACTAAGAACCCTAGCCATATAAAATAAGGTAAGCAATTAATTATCTATTTCGGGTGTCTAATATGAATCTAATGAACAATAAATTCAATTCTCTAGGAAAATTTAATATTTCAGTGAACATCTAACCACTAATCAATATTGACATTGGAAAAAAATAAGTTATAAAATCAACACCAAAAGAACTTGAACCAAATACTTGACATTGAAAATCAACTCGAAAACACAATTTGAGTAAAATAATTTCCTTTAATTCAAACTTTAAAACAACCAGAGTGATTTCAACAAAGAAGTTAGTGTGGTGTGAACATTATAATTGGGAATCGAGTAAATACTTGATACAAACTTGTTAGGTTTGTGAATACTTCATCTAAATTACCATAATTTCATTTGTTCTCAGGAAGAGAAAATCTTTATTTTTTGATCCCTTATTTGAATGTTTTGAGTGCAGGACCGTTTGATGAATTTCTACCATGAGAAACTTGTTAACAAATCCATGCAATGTTTCAATTGATGGTCTGATACTTGTTAGGTTTGTGAATACTTCATCTAAATTACCATAATTTCATTTGTTCTCAGAAAGAGAAAATCTTTATTTTTTGATCCCTCATTTGAATGTTTTGAGTGCAGGACCGTTTGATGAATTTCTACCATGAGAAACTTGTTAACAAATCCATGCAATGTTTCAATTGATGGTTTTGATTGTTTGTTTAGATTGATGATTAATTGATTTACTGATAAAAATTTGTAATGAAAAAAGTAGAAATAATGAAGATTATGAAGACAACTAGGCGATATAATATGTATTAGAAATTAGAAGTCTATTTTACTACAAGAGTCTTCTGTTGGTATTGGTAAAAGTAGGTCCTATATGTCACTGCAACCTGATTTGATCTTGCATGACTTTCCCTTTGCCTTTGAGAGCTCTGTCTTTTGATAAAGGGTTTTAGGACTGATTTCTTTGACTTCGTCGGACATTTGTGATCTGATAATCCAAGGAAGGTTGTTTGTAGATATTGGTCTAATTTCCTCTGAACCTTCAGACTTTCCAGTCCTATGTGGCAACACAAATGCATTGGTGGCTCAAGCTGCTCCCTTGGTTTACAGCTCTCTCATCATGTTACAAGTTCCCAATTTCCCATTCAGGTAATCAAAAAGGAATTCTACTACTATTATTATTTTTTTCTTCTTTCTGCATCCCTTTTGTCTGTGGGGCTTTCAATGTGACGGTTCCCTATATTGAACGGTCTATTTGTTGTTGTTTATAATTAATACCGTAAAATGGGGTGAATAGAAACAATGGAGTGAATAGAAAAAAAACTTTCATGATTTTTTTTGCCCAGCAACACTGTTTACTACAAATTGATAGCTGGGTACGAAATCGATCTTCTCATTTTAATGTAAACGAACCTTAATTTCAAATGGTAACAAAACAGCGGGAAAATTTAAAAATCATGGAAGTTTTGTTTCAACTACTCACCCCATTTCACGGTATATTTTCGACATCGAAAGAGAGAGAGAGAGAGAGAGAGAGAGATGTGTATTGTAAGGCGAGGTTAGGTCAGTGTCAGACAGAGATGAAATCATTGGGAACACCACAGCCTATTTGTTGGCAAAAAATAAATACATACGTACAGGGTGACCCAGAAGTGTTGTAATCCTGACCGTTGAATAGACCTTCAATGACAATCCAGTCTCAGTGTTAAATGGATTGTCCTACCTGTGTCCTCTGAAATTTCTTGTAATTGTGTACATTGAATGATAACCAATAGAAGTTTAAATTTAACTAAAAATAACCCGTGAAACTAATCTTGGCGATGGCGGATGAGTGGAACTCTTGAAGTTCTCAATCTAATCTCAGAGTTGAACAGTAGAAATTGACCTAGGTCTTGGCAATATACCCCCCCCACTTGTGTGTAGAGAAAGGAAGACAGGATAGGAGAAAATCAACCTTTCGGAAATCGAACCTTTTCTGTTCAGAATGAATTTCACCTCGAACGGATATTAAATCTTGTTCTAGTTCTACGAGGTAGACGCCCAATTAACTCTTTGCTAACTAGGCTGGCTGAGTGGATTGGTATTGGTAAAGGTAGGGCCATCGGCTTTAATAAACGCCCTTGGTCACTGCGACCTGGTTAGATCTTTTGTGACAGCCCTTCTTTGTAATTGTGTACATTGAATGATGACCAATAAAAGTTTAAATTTAACTAAAAATAACCCGTTAAACTAATCTTGGCGATGGCGGATGAGTGGAACTCTTGAAGTTCTCAATCTAATCTCAGAATCTAATTTCAGAGTTCTCAATCTAATACAGTAGAAATTGACCTAGGTTTTGGCAATATACTCCCCCCTCTTGTGTGTAGAGAAAGGAAGACAGGATAGGAGAAAATCAACCTTTCGGAAATCGAACCTTTTCTGTTCAGAATGAATTTCACCTCGAACGGATATTAAATCTTGTTCTAGCTCTACGAGGTAGACGCTCAACTCTGCACTTCAAGCTAACTAGGCTGGCTGAGTGGATGCCCTTCGCACTTAATCTTTGGTATTTCTTTAGCAAGGGAAATTTCAGACTGGTATCATCCCTGCTTAAAGTCCAGACTTTTTATCAAGAAGAAGATGTCGTGTCCCTTCTCGACTCTCCGATTTAGAACATACTACAGGAGTAACCAAACTTTACTGAGTTTGCCATCAAGAAGGGGAGGGGGAGGGTTTAATTCTTGGTTTACTTTGGTTGGAATAACCTCCTATGCGTTTACAATTTTACATTTCTTTTTCCCCTTTAAAGGGAAAATTGGTGTGTTGGAAATAAATGCATGTTCAAGACACGATTGGAGAACAAGGAAATTAAAAATGGATCAATTTGGAAGAAACGTTAAAGCTTTAGCAGGACAAGAACCCAAATCTCGATATCTTTTTCCGGACTCCCCAGGTTGTTGTTATTTTTCACTGAATGATTACAATATTACATGAAGACAATTTCCAAGTTTTTCAATGAAAACAGCTGCTTTACTCTTCCTCTATTCATCATTTTCTCTCAAGTGCATCATATTCATATTATGCATCTAATTTTAAATCATTTCCTGTCTTGTTGTATAATGGTTTTCCCATTATAAAGTCTTATTTTCTTCATATCATCATTGATTAAGTACTTGTTTGACTTTGCTTTGTATGTGTTCAATTTCATTGACAAATTGATTCACTTGTTTTCTGATTTTTCTCCATTTGAACGTTGAACGTGTTCTTTATTTCTTTGTTATCATTGATTTTTTTGTATTGTTTTTTAGTATCTACCATTTCATTGAAAATATTGATTCATTGGTTGTTTTCTAGTTTTTCACTTTTTGAAATTGTACTCTATTTCTTTGTTATTATTGTTTAAGTAGTTCTTATGTATTGTTTGTTTCAATTTCTTGAAATTGATATGATTCATGGTTATTTGTTTTGTTTCTATGATTTTCTCCCTCTGTCATTTTATTATGTAGATAGGCGTAGGTGTCTTTGTCTTGTTTAACCCTTCACCCCCTCCTAAGTGTAACTTTACTTTTAGAAAATGGACATTATTTTTGTATGTTCTCGTCTAGTCCTAGTCTTTAGTCAACGTATTTTCTTCTTCCTCCTCCTCCTCTTCCTCTCCTCCTCGTTTTTTTGCCTACTTCTTCATCTCTCCTTTTCTTTTCAACTCTATTTCTTTGAAAATCGATTCATGATTTTTTTT
>NW_007377759.1:41060-41345 GCF_000475195.1 Diaphorina citri
TTTTTTTTTTCAATTTGTCTTTGATTTCTTGCTGCTGTTCTCAATTTTCTGTGTAAAATCTTCTGAATCAATCTTTTCTCGTTTTTTCTTTTCTCCTTCGATCTGATTTTTGTTTCTTTTTTACTGTCTGTCTCTCTCTCTTCTTTCTTTTTTGTTCTCTCTCTCTCTCTTCTTCTTTCTGTTTCGTTCTCAGTCTTCATCTGCATAATTTTAAAATATCGCTTGTGTGCTCTCCTCTTCTCTCTACTCTCTCTCTCTCTCTTCTTCGTCTCTCTCTCTTCTCTC
>NW_007377759.1:41370-74711 GCF_000475195.1 Diaphorina citri
GTTTTACCTTTTGTAGTCTCTTTTCTAGTAGTCTTCTTGTGGTCTATTAAGACTTTGTTTGGGTAAACGCACCTGCCTTAGCTATGTGCGCTGAATCACAAATCGTTCGCGTCCACTGAATGATCCATCCGCTGAATTTAAGTGGGCTTTCCATTTTAGGCGACCCTCCGCTGTTACAGTTTCCCTAACAAACTCTTTTTTTTTAATAACGTGTTTTAAAAATTGCATCTTTTTTTTCGGTTGGGATAGTATTTGGATTTGTTGATTTGTCAGAGGGAGAAGTAATGTGGGAGGGAGAGGGGGATAGCCTTGGCTCAGGTGCGATATGGCTTAATTCACCTTTACAGTTGAAATCCAAAACATATTATACAGGGGTACATTAGATATTTATATGTTTTATACCTGAAATATACATAGGTATAATTTAACATTAATGTCAACAGGAAGCTGAGAACATTAGATAAGAGAAATGAATGAAGAACGAGAGAAGGAAGAAGAGAAAAGAGAAAGATATACTCTTTGTATTTAATCTAATTTTCACGTTTTAATTTTATGTAATATCTATGGATATCTCTTTTTTATTTCCCTTATTGAATTGAGTGGTGTTGTGTAAACACGCCTGAGCTAGAAAAAAAGGCTTTAAAGAACAGGCACAAGTTCTAACAATAGTTGACTGCGGTTCAGGCCGAACCAATTATCGGGCATCGGGCAAAGACAAGACGAACCAGGCTAGAGACCATCACCTCGGTGTACCTATATCAGAAAAACAGATAGCCTTTCTCTATTCTGCCATCAACATTTGGCTACAGGCTACAGCTGACGCTGCTACTGCTACAATAAAAATAATAATAATAATAATAAAAAACTGAAATATTGGACACATAGGTAGAATTAACATGAGGACAAATAATAAACTACAGGTGCCATACCCCGAGGAACTCTAGAATCTATATGGGTAGACCGAAAATCTATCAACCTAAATATTACAATATTGTTACACCCTGTATGAAATTATCTACTTGAGTTACACTCTGTATATTAGGAGTCATCGTGGTGCGCGAAATTATTTGGTTGTAGGTTATTTTCAGCTGAACTTTATGTATGAACTATGAATCAAATTCTGTTCTATTATTTTGCGTTTCAGCGTTCGCGGCGGAATTATCGGCCGCTCTATCCGCCAAGGGATTTAGTTCCGCCTCATCTGGACAATATAGTCAGGTAAGTTACAGTTATACTCGTAAGTTTCCATTTATTATTTTTTAGCATATGTACCTAACCCTCAGAACATACTAAATTTTTATAAATGATTATACCCATCCGTATAAGCAGAGCTTGTGCCACGGATAACTTACAACTATTGGATTGTACGGAAACACTTGAAAGTTAGATGTTTAAAATGAACCTTGCATTAAATAGGTACCAATAAAATGGAAAATCAAGAACCACATAACTCGTTGAATGCTTAAAAAACAAGCCATTCAATATTGGTGTTGCATCGCTTGGAACTGTGGATGAGGTTTCAAATTTTACATAATGCTCATTACCAGGTACAGAATGAAAACCATTTTAGTTACCAAGTGTGAGAGATAAAAGTACATGTTTATAAAGAAGAAAATACAGACAATGCCCACAGACATCTTACTTAAATAAATAATATTTAACTGGTGATGCCTATACCTAATGGTTGTAGGTAGGTAGGTATATGTATAGTGAAATTATTCGGACGTGTTAATTTCTATTTGAACATAATCATCGGTGAAATATGGGTCGAATTAATTACAATCAAATTTTACATAATGCTCATTACCAGGTACAGAATGAAAACCATTTTAGTTACCAAGTGTGAGAGATAAAAGTACATGTTTATAAAGAAGAAAATACAGACAATGCCCACAGACATCTTACTTAAATAAATAATATTTAACTGGTGATGCCTATACCTAATTACCTATAATAAATTCATCATGTAGGGTAAGTGTACCATTTATTCACCCACCTAAAAAACGTACCATTTATTGACCCACCTGTACCATACGCCACATAAGTCTGAACTGGACGAACTTTTTCAAGATCCAATTTACTTATTTATATTTCTCAAATAGGATTGAAAAGTCCTTTTATTCCAGCAGTAGGCTACTACTATTATTGTGATGAAAATTTCAAATTATTTTGAGGAGAAAATTCCATATCTCGGCTGGGATTGAACCCACGCCCTCCTGTTTACCAGGCGAAGATTTCTTTCTAGACGCTTATTTATATTTCTCAAATAGGATTGAAAAGTCCTTTTATTCCAGCAGCAGGATACTACTATTATTGTGATGAAATTCTCAAATTATTTTTAGGAGAAAATTCCATATCTCGGCTGGGATTGAACCCACGCCCTCCTGTTTACCAGGCGAAGATTTCTTTCTAGACGAATCGACAGTTCTGTGTTTTGTGTTGTTCAGTTTGTTTGCTGTGATGTGGTCTTAATGTTTACTCCAATTTCGACCTCTCCCCCCATTTGTGTGTAGAGAAAGGAAGACAGGATAGGAGAAAATCAACCGTTCGGAAATCGAACCTTTTCTGTTCAGAATGAATTTCACCTCGAACGGATATTAAATCTTGTTCTAGTTCTACGAGGTAGACGCCCAACTCTTCACTAACTAGGCTGGCTGAGTGGATGCCCTTTGCACTTAATCTTTGGTATTTCTTTAGCAAGGGAAATTTCACACTGGTATCATCCCTGCTTAAAGTCCAGACTTTTTATAGCTAAAGCGGATGAAAGACCTACAATGTTAGATGAAATACGGAGTTGGGGAAATTAGGCAAAATCAATCAGGATTTTAATTCCACCCTATAACATTTCATGCAATAGTACACAAAACTACACAGTCACATACGTATTTAAATAAATAACATTTAGGCATAGGCCTCATAGAGGAGATAGTTTTAAATCCAACATTAGATCACCTTGAAATCGTTAGAAATGAGGCAAAATCAATCAGGATTTTAATTCCACCCTATAACATTTCATGCAATAGTACACAAAACTACACAGTGACATACGTATTTAAATAAATAACATTTAGGCATAGGCCTCATAGAGGAGATAGTTTTAAATCCAACATTAGATCACCTTGAAATCGTTCCTAATATAAATAAATATACATATGTATTTATATCTAATGCTCATGATAAATATCGGTGACCTTTGGCAATTGAAACGGACGGTCCGCGACTTGCAGTCTGGAAACCCGGTTCGAAATATTGTTTCTTATTTCTTAACAATCTAGAAAGGTTTTTGCAACAATCTTGCAATCTTTTTACTCTACAGACTCATTTATGCCGCGCTGATCCCGTACAAAGGACGGGTCAACCACTAGTGGAGAACTAAAAAACGTCAATATCTTGGGAACGGTTTGGAATTTCGGGAATTTCCGATTTTTCCCAGTAAGTACAAAAAATAAGGAATCCAATGGTGAAAACCGCATCTCCCTTAGCACATCTAGAAGTGGGTTGGAATTAGTATGAGTGAGTGAGTCAGTCAGTGAGTCAGTTACACAAGGGGCTGTACATATTTAGGATTTTATCTTCTAATTATTTTCTTGGTGTATGGAATCAAATATTATTGGCATTGGTTTTCCAACAATACCTGTTATTCATCATGAGTGAGTGAGTCAGTCAGTGAGTCAGTTACACAAGGGGCTGTATATACCTATTTAGGATTTTATCTTCTAATTATTTTCTTGGTGTATGGAATCAAATATTATTGGCATTGGTTTTCCAACAATACCTGTTATTCATAATTAGGTATCAGTAATCTACAATTCTGCCAAATATTTTTTCTTCTAGCACCCTCAGCCCTCAGTTTGTTCACAATACTTCACAATTCATGCACTATCTGATTTTCCGTTTTTACTGCTCTTTCTCGAATTTCGCCATCAAATTCGTTCAATATTTCGGACATCTGTCAACGATTCTTTTTCATCTTTCAATTCTTGGACAAGAGTCTTTAATGTTGCTTGTCGCTTTCTAGACGATTCGATAGTTTCGATCAGTTTGTTCACAATTCATGCACTATCTGATTTTCCGTTTTTACTGCTCTTTCTCGAATTTCGCCGTCAAATTCGTTCAATATTTCGGATATCTGTCAACGATTCTTTTTCATCTTTCAATTCTTGGACAAGAGTCTTTAATGTTGCTTGTCGCTTTCTAGACGATTCGATAGTTTCGTACACAAGGGGCTGTATATATTTAGGATTTTATCTTCTAATTATTTTCTTGGTGTATGGAATCAAATATTATTGGCATTGGTTTTCCAACAATACCTGTTATTCATAATTATCAGTAATCTACAATTCTGCCAAATATTTTTTCTTCTAGCACCCTCACAGCCCTCAGTTTGTTCACAATTCATGCACTATCTGATTTTCCGTTTTTACTGCTCTTTCTCGAATTTCGCCGTCAAATTCGTTCAATATTTCGGATATCTGTCAACGATTCTTTTTCATCTTTCAATTTTTGGACAAGAGTCTTTAATGTTGCTTGTCGCTTTCTAGACGATTCGATAGTTTCGTTTTTCTTCTTTTGTGTGAGTTTCTTTTTTCCTTGACTCTTTCCATGTTTTATTCTATGATGTGTATTTGTTTGTTGCTGTTTCTCGAATTATGACATCGCACACTTCGTTTGTCTGTCTAGAATTGTGTCCATGTTTTATTCTATGATGTGTATTTGTTTGTTGCTGTTTCTCGAATTATGACATCGCACACTTCGTTTGTCTGTCTAGAATTGTGTCAATGAAATTCGTCTCTTTTTACCTGTGCAATTAGTGTTACATCCATTTGTCGTCCATTTTTCTTTCTAGAATAATCTGGCAGGGGGACTTTAAACCAGCCTGAAATTTCCCTTGCTAAAGAAATATATACGTACAAATGGCATCCACTCGTAAATTTTTTGTAGCCAAAACCAAAATGTCAGCCCACAAAGCAATCACTCCAGGGCTGATTGAGAGGCTGACGAAAAACGCCGACCCCGTCTGTACACGGGAAAAGACGAATAATAAATAATAGTACTTATTTATACTGTCACAACCATTTGTCGTCCATTTTTCTTTCTAGAATAATCTGGCTGGGGGACTTTAAACCAGCCTGAAATTTCCCTTGCTAAAGAAATATATTTACGTACAAATGGCATCCACTCGTAATTTTTTTGTAGCCAAAACCAAATGTCAGCCCACAAAGCAATCACTCCAGGGCTGATTGAGAGGCTGAAAAAAACGCCGACCCCGTCTGTACACGGGAAAAGACGAATAATAAATAATAGTGCTCATTTATATTTCTTAAATAGGATTGAAAAGTCCTTTTATTCCAGCAGTAGGCTACTACTATTATTGTGATGAAATTCTCAAATTATTTTGAGAAGAAAATTCCATACCTCGGCTGGGATTGAACCCACGCCCTCCTGTTTACCAGGCGAAGATTTTTTTCTAGACGAATCGACAGTTCTGTGTTTTGTGTTGTTCAGTTTGTTTGCTGTGATGTGGTCTTAATGTTTACTCCAATTTCGACCTCATCTTTAACATCGTCAGCTGTTCTTGGCTCTAGTTCTTGTATGTTTTACGATGCAGCTCAGCACAGCTGCAGTTTCTATTACTGATGAAGTGTTTAGTGTTAGAATGATGATGTTTGCGTGTTTTGTTTGGTGTTTTCGGTATGTTTATCTCGGAACTCTCACTTGTGATGTGTAGTCCCTCGATATTTTGACCAGAAATCTCAGATTTTTCTTTACATATCTCACTTGTGATGTGTAGTCCCTCGATATTTTGACCAGAAATCTCAGATTTTTCTTTACATATTAAACTTATTTGGTTGTGCGGATTCGAGGAAAGATGATTGAGGATTTGTATAATTAACTAAGGTTCTTATATTTAAATGAAATTGCATAAAACAAGCTCATTGTAGATATCATACATGGTTTTTAAATTCAATAGTAGGGAGTGGATGATAAATTGCTTACACTATTTTATATGACTAGGATTCTTCTTGATTTTCCGAAACCGACTCGTGTTTGGCCTCTCTCGTAGGCTTTTTTAAGACGAGATGACTGACCAGGCGAGAGAGGCGAAGAGAGCGAAGCTCGAGTCGGTTTCGGAAAATTACTAAGAACCCTAGCCATATAAAATAAGGTAAGCAATTAATTATCTATTTTGCCGAAGAGAGCGAAGCTCGAGTCGGTTTCGGAAAATTACTAAGAACCCTAGCCATATAAAATAAGGTAAGCAATTAATTATCTATTTTGGGTGTCTAATATGAATCTAATGAACAATAAATTCAATTCTCTAGCAAAATTGAATATTTCAGTGAACATCTAACCATTAATCAATATTGACATTGGAAAAAATAAGTTATAGAATCAACACCAAAAGAACTTGAACCAAATACTCGACATTGAAAATCAACTCGAAAACACGATTTGAGTAAAATAGCTCAAGAGCACATTGCAAAGGAAGTCATTCATCAAATACTGAGAGTAAAATTGATGTTTTTGATTGTTTTTTTTTTTAGATTGATGATTAATTGATTTACTGATAAAAGTTTGTATTGAAACAAGTAGAAATAATGAAGATTATGAAGACAACTAGGCGATATAATATGTATTAGAAATTAGAAGTCTATTTTTCTACAAGAGTCTTCTGTTGGTATTGGTAAAAGTAGGTCCTATGTCACTGCAACCTGTTTTGATCTTGCATGACTTTCCCCTTGCCTTTGGTCATTATCTTAAAGAGCTCTGTCTTTTGATAAAGGGTTTTAGGACTGATTTCTTTGACTTCGTCGGACATTTGTGATCTGATAACCCAAGGAAGGTTGTTTGTAGATATTGGTCCAATTTCCTCTGAATCTTCAGACTTTCCAGTCCTATGTGGCAACACAAATGCATTGGTGGCTCAAGCTGCTCCCTTGGTTAACAGCTCTCTCTTATCATGTTACAAGTTCCCAATTTCCCATTCAGGTACACTTGGTAATCAAAAAGGAATTCTACTACTATTATTATTTTTTTTTTCTTTCTGCATCCCTTTTGTCTGTGGGGCTTTCAATGTGACGGTTCCCTATATTGAACGGTCTATTTGTTGTTGTTTATAATTAATATTCCAGTCCTATGTGGCAACACAAATGCATTGGTGGCTCAAGCTGCTCCCTTGGTTAATAGCTCTCTCGTCTTGGAACAAGTTCTCAATTTCCCATTCAGGTACACTTGGTAATCAAAAAGGAATTCTACTAGGTACTATTATTATTATTTTTTTCCTTTCTGCATCCCTTTTGTCTGTGGGGCTTTCAATGTGACGGTTCCCTATATTGAACGGTCTATTTGTTGTTGTTTATAATTAATACCGTAAAATGGGGTGAATAGAAACTATGGGGTGAATAGAAAAAAAACTTTCATGATTTTTTTTTGCCCAGCAACACTGTTTACTACGAATTGATAGCTAGGTACGAAATCAATCTTCTCATTTTAATGTAAACGAACCTTAATTTCAAATGGTAACAAAACAGCGGGAAAATTTAAAATCATGGAAGTTTTTTTTCTACTCACCCCATTTCACGGTATATTTTCGACATCGAAAGAGAGAGAGAGAGAGAGAGATGTGTATTGTAAGGCGAGGTTAGGTCAGTGTCAGACAGAGATGAAATCATTGGGAACACCACAGCCTATTTGTTGGCAAAAAATAAATACATACGTACAGGGTGACCCAGAAGTGTTGTAATCCTGACCTTCAATGACAATCCAGTCTCAGTGTTAAATGGATTGTCCTACCTGTGTCCTCTGAAATTTCTTGTAATTGTGTACATTGAATGATAACCAATAGAAGTTTAAATTTAACTAAAAATAACCCGTGAAACTAATCTTGGCGATGGCGGATGAGTGGAACTCTTGAAGTTCTCAATCTAATCTCAGAGTTGAACAGTAGAAATTGACCTAGGTCTTGGCAATATACTCCCCCCATTAAAGTTTAAATTTAACTAAAAATAACCCATTAAACGAATCTTGGCGATGGCGGATGAGTGGAACTCTAATCTCAGAGTTGAACAGTAGAAATTGACCTAGGCCTTGGCAATATACTCCCCCCATTTGTGTGTAGAGAAAGGAAGACAGGATAGGAGAAAATCAACCTTTCGGAAATCGAACCTTATCTGTTCAGAATGAATTTCACCTCGAACGGATATTAAATCTTGTTCTAGTTCTACGAGGTAGACGCCCAATTAACTCTTTGCTAACTAGGCTGGCTGAGTGGATTGGTATTGGTAAAGGTAGGGCCATCGGCTTTAATAAACGCCCTTGGTCACTGCGACCTGGTTAGATCTTTTGTGACAGCCCTTCGCACTTAATCTTTGGTATTTCTTTAGCAAGGGAAATTTCAGACTGGTATCATCCCTGCTTAAAGTCCAGACTTTTTATAGCCAAAGCGGATGAAAGACCTACAATGTTAGATGAAATACGGAGTTGGAGAAATGAGGCAAAATCAATCAGGATTTTAATTCCACCCTATAACATTTCATGCAATAGTACACAAAACTACACAGTGACATACGTATTTTAATAAATAGCCACATTTAGCATAGGCCGTCATAGAGGAGAATAGTTTCTAAATCCAACATTATACATCACCTTGAAATCGTTCCTAATATCATAGTAAATATACATATGTAATGTATATCTAATGCCTCATGAGTAAAATATCGGTGACCTTTGGCAATTGAAACGGACGGTCCGCGACGACTTGCAGTCTGAGAAACCCGGTTCGAAATATTGTTTCTTAATTTCTTAACAAGTACTAGAAAGGTTTTTGCAACAATCTTGCATCTTTTTACTCTCTACAGACCTCATTTATGCGCGCTGATCCCGTACAAAGGGACGGGTCAACCACTAGTGGAGAACTAAAAACGTCAAAGATATTCTTGTGAACGGGTTTGGAATTTCGGGAATTTCCGATTTTTCCCAGTATAAGTACAAAAAATAAGGAATCCAATGGGGTGGGAAAACCGCATCTCCTTAGCACATCTAGAAGTGGTTGGAATTAGTATGAGTGAGTGAGTCAGTCAGTGAGTCAGTTACGTGAAGTGATGAGTGAGTGAGTGAGCGAGTGAGGAGTGATGAGGTGATGAGTGGTCATCACACAAGGGGCTGGTACATATTTATTTAGGATTTTATCTTCTAATTATTTTCTTGGTGTATGGAATCAAATATTATTGGCATTGGTTTTCCAACAATACCTGTTATTCATAATTATCAGTAATCTACAATTCTGCCAAATATTTTTTCTTCTAGCACCCTCAGCCATCAGTTTGTTCACAATTCATGCACTATCTGATTTTCCGTTTTTACTGCTCTTTCTCGAATTTCGCCGTCAAATTCGTTCAATATTTCGGATATCTGTCAACGATTCTTTTTCATCTTTCAATTCTTGGACAAGAGTCTTTAATGTTGCTTGTCGCTTTCTAGACGATTCGATAGTTTCGTTTTTCTTCTTTTGTGTGAGTTTCTTTTTTCCTTGACTCTTTCCATGTTTTATTCTATGATGTGTATTTGTTTGTTGCTGTTTGTCGTATTATGACATCGCACACTTCGTTTGTCTGTCTAGAATTGTGTCAATGAAATTCGTCTCTTTTTACCTGTGCAATTAGTGTTACATCCATTTGTCGTCCATTTTTCTTTCTAGAATAATCTGGCAGGGGGACTTTAAACCAGCCTGAAATTTCCCTTGCTAAAGAAATATATACGTACAAATGGCATCCACTCGTAAATTTTTTGTAGCCAAAACCAAAATGTCAGCCCACAAAGCAATCACTCCAGGGCTGATTGAGAGGCTGACGAAAAACGCCGACCCCGTCTGTACACGGGAAAAGACGAATAATAAATAATAGTACTTATTTATATTTCTCAAATAGGATTGAAAAGTCCTTTTATTCCAGCAGTAGGCTACTACTATTATTGTGATGAAAATTTCAAATTATTTTGAGGAGAAAATTCCATATCTCGGCTGGGATTGAACCCACGCCCTCCTGTTTACCAGGCGAAGATTTCTTTCTAGACGAATCGACAGTTCTGTGTTTTGTGTTGTTCAGTTTGTTTGCTGTGATGTGGTCTTAATGTTTACTCCAATTTCGACCTCATCTTTAACATCGTCAGCTGTTCTTGGCTCTAGTTCTTGTATGTTTTACGATGCAGCTCAGCACAGCTGCAGTTTCTATTACTGATGAAGTGTTTAGTGTTAGAATGATGATGTTTGCGTGTTTTGTTTGGTGTTTTCGGTATGTTTATCTCGGAACTCTCACTTGTGATGTGTAGTCCCTCGATATTTTGACCAGAAATCTCAGATTTTTCTTTAGATATTAAACTTATTTGGTTGTGCGGATTCGAGGAAAGATGATTGAGGATTTGTATAGTTAACTAAGGTTCTTATATTTAAATGAAATTGCATAAAACAAGCTCATTGTAGATATCATACATGGTTTTTAAATTTAATAGTAGGGAGTGGGTGATAAATTTACACTATTTTATATGACTAGGATTCTTCTTGATTTTCCGAAACCGACTCGTGTTTGGCCTCTCTCGTAGGCTTTTTCAAGACGAGATGACTGACCAGGCGAGAGAGGCGAAGAGAGCGAAGCTCGAGTCGGTTTCGGAAAATTACTAAGAACCCTAGCCATATAAAATAAGGTAAGCAATTAATTATCTATTTTGGGTGTCTAATATGAATCTAATGAACAATAAATTCAATTCTCTAGCAAAATTTAATATTTCAGTGAACATCTAACCATTAATCAATATTGACATTGGAAAAAATAAGTTATAAAATCAACACCAAAAGAACTTGAACCAAATACTTGACATTGAAAATCAACTCGAAAACACAATTTGAGTAAAATAGCTCAAGAGCACATTGCAAAGGAAGTCATTCATCAAATACTGAGAGTGTTTGGAAGGGTAGCAGTAACAAATACAACAGAAGTCCAAGAGCTAACTAAATTGACAAGGAATTGTGTAAAGATAGCAGATAGCTCCCATTTCACCGAAGGTCGTGTTCAGGTGAGCTTTAAATTTAGAGTAGTCCTAGCTTTAAGCTTTTTCCTAAAAAAGAAACAAGGATGGTAATCATTCAGAAGCCACGACGAAGCTCGAGTCGGTTTCGGGAAATTACTAAGAACCCTAGCCATATAAGATAAGGTAAGCAATGAATTATCTATTTTGGGTGTCTAATATGAATCTAATGAACAATAAATTCAATTCTCTAGCAAAATTTAATATTTCAGTGAACATCTAACCATTAATCAATATTGACATTGGAAAAAATAAGTTATAAAATCAACACCAAAAGAACTTGAACCAAATACTTGACATTGAAAATCAACTCGAAAACACAATTTGAGTAAAACAGCTCAAGAGCACATTGCAAAGGAAGTCATTCATCAAATACTGAGAGTGTTTGGAAGGGTAGCAGTAACAAATACAACAGAAGTCCAAGAGCTAACTAAATTGACAAGGAATTGTGTAAAGATAGCTTAGCTCCCATTTCACTGAAGGTCGTATTCAGGTGAGCTTTAAATTTAGATTAGTCCTAGCTTTAAGCTTTTTTCCTAAAAAAGAAACAAGGATGGTAATCATTCAGAAGCCACGACAATTAAAATCTCATTTCACTGAAGGTCGTATTCAGGTGAGCTTTAAATTTAGAGTAGTCCTAGCTTTAAGCTTTTTCCTAAAAAAGAAACAAGGATGGTAATCATTCAGAAGCCACGAAGATAGCTCCCATTTCACTCAAGGTCGTGTTCAGGTGAGCTTTAAATTTAGAGTATTCCTAGCTTTAAGCTTTTTTCCTAAAAAAGAAACAAGGATGGTAATCATTCAGAAGCCACGACAATTAAAAAGAAAGCTCCTTTTCGTGTTTAACCTAACCTTATAATAACACTGGTCACTGCTCATTTGTGACTGCTCCTTTTTGTAGCAATTTTCGATTGACGTGACTTCTGAACAAGTACCGCAACTTCCGTAACCGAGTAGGAAACAATCACTTTAACATCGTAGAATTAGAAATGTTGGGTTTAATAATGTTGTGATAACCACAAAAGTTATGAAGAGACTCTCACCTAAAATGAATTCATGATGGATTATAATACTTTTATAGAAGCTATAGGCATAAGTGCGCCAATATGAAAGCCTCCCAAATCGCTCTTATTTCTCTTGTTAACGCAATTCTTGCCTCTGTCCACCTAAAATGAATTCATGATGGATTATAATACTTTTATAGAAGCTATGTATAGGCATAAGTGCGCCAATATGAAAGCCTCCCAAATCGCTCTTATTTCTCTTGTTAACGCAATTCTTGCCTCTGTCCACCTAAAATAAATTCATGATGGATTATAATACTTTTATAGAAGCTATAGGCATAAGTGCGCCAGTATGAAAGCCTCCCAAATCGCTCTTATTTCTCTTGTTAACGCAATTCTTGCCTCTGTCGGGCCTCGACGCCACGTTCTCTCACCAGACGGGCCTGCCTGAACGATTCGTTTACTCCATTGTTAATTAAACAAAACTACAAGTGAAAATTCAATTACATAAAATAAATAATAAAAACCATATATTCGCTGCGAAAAAAGAGGTCAACGCGGTTTCATAATTATGTCGAAAACAATAAGCGAATATACCTATATATAAAAAAAAGGAAAAAAAAAAAATCTGGTGTGAATATCACACGACTTTCTAATGCCAATGAATGATGCTTATTTGGGCGTCCTTCTACCCTAACTTTTACAATATCTCTAACGGTTTAGTCGGTCTAGCTGAAAACCGCAAAAAAGCGGTCGAAGTACCGCCAACCGCAGCACCTATCTCGATCAAATCCTTGTCACATTTGTAAACTACATACCAGATTCCAAGTCTCTAGCTCGCACCGTTCCCGACATATTATTAAATCACCCCGGAAACCGCCAAAAAGCGGCCAAAATACCGCCAAGCGTTGCACCGATCTTAAACAAAAGTGTCGCATCATTGTCACATTTGACTGCTGCAAGACATATTATTAAATTACCCCGAAAACCACCAAAAAGCAGCCAAAATACCGCCAAGCGTTGCACCGATCTTAAACAAAAGTGTCGCATCATTGTCACATTTGACTGCTGCATACCAAATTTCAAGTCTCTAGCTCTTACCGTTCTCGAGATATTTTGTTTACAGACGGACGGACACACACACGGACCAATGGCTGAAACTTTGGATTTAGGCTCTAGGGACCTCAAAACGTGTTTTGGCACTAAAAACTGACACGGAAAAATGGCTGAAACTTTGGATTTAGGCTCTAGGGACCTCAAAACGTGTTTTGGCACTAAAAACTGACCATCGAAAATTTGCCAATGGCTGAAACTTTGGATTTAGGCTCTAGGGACCTCAAAACGTGTTTTGGCATTAAAAACTGTCGATTACATTACTTTCCTTCCTATAGGATAAGGAAAGTAAAAAGATAAAAAAAAGAAAAAAAAAGATAATGACATGTTTTTTTGTAATGATAAAAGAAAAGAAAAATATTAATAACAAGCATGTGAGAGGAATTAAATATCGGGCTATTTTTAGACGTCAGAGAGCAGACGACGGATAGAGAACGTGGATATTGGTGATTTTTACAAAAAAATAAGAAAAAAAAAATCCGATGAAAAATCGAATTAGATACATATGTCACAATCACAACTTTTGTGGTAGTTACAGCAATACAGGACCTTTAATGGTGATCAAAGTTTATTCAGTCTCTTTTATTTCATTTTTTGTTTAGTTTGAGATAATGGTCAAGTACGATATCATACATATTTCTAGACATGGTCTTCACTTGACTGGAGTGGATTAGAAAAAAAAAATCCGATGAAAAATCGAATTAGGTATGTCACAATCACAACTTTTGTGGTAGTTACAGCAATACAGGACCTTTAATGGTGATCAAAGTTTATTCAGTCTCTTTTATTTCATTAAAAAAAAATCCGATGAAAAATCGAATTAGGTACCTATGTCACAATCACAACTTTTGTGGTAGTTACAGGAATACAGGACCTTTAATGGTGATCAAAGTTTATTCAGTCTCTTTTATTTCATTTCAGTGAAACACCGGACATTCAAAAATTGGAGTCTACATTCAAAAAGATCAAACACGGATTCTGTAAGCCATGTGCCACGTGAAGGTATCAGTACGTTTTGATCAGACGTTGTTCAAGGAATGAATGGAATCGTGTTTCCAACATATCGACATCATGTGACTGTTGCTTCCAGAGGACCATCACCCTTCAGAGGGATAATCCACTGACGATCAGCCAATAATTCTATCATACGTATACTTAGCTCATAAGTATAATAATAATAATAATAGTGCTTATTTATACTGCTCGCATAGGACTGAAAAGTCCCTTTACTCCAGCAGTAGGCTACTACTATTGCTTAGCTCATAAGTATAATAATAATAATAGTGCTTATTTATACTGCTCGCATAGGACTGAAAAGTCCCTTTACTCCAGCAGTAGGCTACTACTATTATTCGGTTTTGAAGGACAAAGCCCACGAGCTCCCCGAATCGATGGAAATTCAAGAGATTGTCCAGAACATGGGCGAAGGCAAGGTGGTCAAAGTGGCAGGCAAAGAGTTCCTGTCGGTGAAGACAAGTAAGGGTGACAAACTTTTGGTGGGTCAGTACGTCAATGTTAACGGAAAGGACGTGTTTGTACCCGGCCAAACAATGACCGTTAACGGGGTCGAGAAGTTTGTATAAGTATACTTAGCTCTTTCTTTTTCTAGGAGACGAGTATTTGGTGTTCTAGTATATTCTCTTTGACGGGCGAATTATTTGTTGTTTGTACTTTGAGAATATTTCATTTTATTAGTTTCTTGTCAGGAGATAGGTGTTGTCAAGGTGTAACGGCTCCGATCAGGGTTCAGAATTACTCTGGATTACAGTGTAGTTTCAATAAGGTTAATTTCTTGTCAGGAGATAGGTGTTGTCAAGGTGTAACGGCTCCGATCAGGGATCAGAATTACTCTGGATTACAGTGTAGTTTCAATAAGTGTATTGGATTTTTAAAATAATTATAACAAAATAGGATACTTTTTAAAACACTGAACCCTTCGAGTAAACATATCACGATGTCTTCGTACTGTAGAATCACGGGAAAAAGTCGCGGTTTGCCCAAACCGAATTATTTCCCTTCTAGGAGACGAGTATTTGGTGTTCTAGTATATTCTCTTTGACGGGTGAATTATTTGTTGTTTGTACTTTGAGAATATTTCATTTTGTTAATTTCTTGTCAGGAGATATAGGTGTTGTCAAGGTGTAACGGCTCCGATCAGGGTTCAGAATTACTCTGGATTACAGTATAGTTTCAATAAGTGTATTGGATTTTTAAAATAATTATAACAAAATAGAATACTTTTTAAAACACTAAACCCTTCGAGTAAACATATCACGATGTCTTCGTACTGTAGAATCACGGGAAAAAGTCGCGGTTTGCCCAAACCGAATTATTTCCCGATCTTACCTCCCATATCTGCGGCCGATGCCAAAAGATTTTGTCGCATCACCGGTAAATCCTACGGATTGCCAACACATCACTATTTGCCGGTGCTTTTGTTTTCTAAAAACAAAAAGAAGAAGGGGAAGAATGCTCACGAGACTTTGGGAAACAAACACAGAATAGTTCACGGCTATCGCTACGTGGTTCCGCTCATAGAAAACTCAAACGTATTGATGAACCTATTGGAAAGCAAAACGAGCGATTTTCTGAAAATAAACGACCTGTTACACACGAATGTAACGAATATAACAAACAAACTTGTAAATAAAAAGAAAAGGAAAACGAAAAGCAAAGATCTCAGTAGCAATGGAATCAATGATCTCTTCAGTATATTCAAAAACGACGCCATTAGTGATATCTACAGACAAAATCTAAAAGACTTTCAGGGAGCGAAAGAAAAGATATTCGATGAAATGGTCAGAACAATGAGGCCGGGACAGGTTCGCCAATTCCTAACGCAAATAGAGCAGCAAATTCAAACAGCACTCCTAAGCAACAGAGAAGCCGAAGAAATTTTAAAAAAGTACGACCAAAATAAATTAAGCAAAACAAAAATCGACGAAAAAACCATTGACCTCACTAAACTTCCGTCACAAATTGATGTAAATGACATAGTGAATAATATTAAAGATGGAAAGCTGGTAACTATACAAGGGAAAGAATATTTATCAGTGAAGACAAGCAATGGTGAAAAACTAGTTCTAGGTCAATCTGTAACTATACAAGGGAAAGAATATTTATCAGTGAAGACAAGCAATGGTGAAAAACTAGTTCTAGGTCAATCAATAACTGTCCATGGACGTACAAAGTTCATACCCGGTCAGACTCTTGTTCTCAATGGCGTGGAAAAGTTTGTAGCTGGAATAGTAACAAACGAAAATGGAAAAGCAAAACTCTTAGCTGGCCAATTAGTTGATCTGGCCAACAAACAAAAACAATTTGTTAGAGGCGAGTTTGTTGAAACAATGAAAGGCCTAGAATTCATGCCCAGTCAAATCAGCTCTGGAGCTCAAGGGGTTGTATCCACTCCTCTGGGAGGACCACTGTTGACAGCGCAAACTTCGCAGAACGTCGAACTGCAACAGGTGGTGAATAAAATGAATCCAGCTCTGTTGCAAAAGACCAAAGTTGACACGGTTTTGAAGGACAAAGCCCACGAGCTCCCCGAATCGATGGAAATTCAAGAGATTGTCCAGAACGCATTGACCTCACTAAACTTCCGTCACAAATTGATGTAAATGACATAGTGAAGAATATTAAAGATGGAAAGCTGGTAACTATACAAGGGAAAGAATATTTATCAGTGAAGACAAGCAATGGTGAAAAACTAGTTCTAGGTCAATCAATAACTGTCCATGGACGTACAAAGTTCATACCCGGTCAGACTCTTGTTCTCAATGGTGTGGAAAGGTTTGTAGCTGGAATAGTAACAAACGAAAATGGAAAAGCAAAACTCTTAGCTGGCCAGTTAGTTGATCTGGCCAACAAACAAAAACAATTTGTTAGAGGCCAGTTTGTTGAAACAATGAAAGGCCTAGAATTCATGCCCAGTCAAATCAGCTCTGGAGCTCAAGGGGTTGTGTCCACTCCTCTGGGAGGACCACTGTTGACAGCGCAAACTTCGCAGAACGTTGAACTGCAACAGGTGGTGAATAAAATGAATCCAGCTCAGTTGCAAAAGACCAAAGTTGACACGGTTTTGAAGGACAAAGCCCACGAGCTCCCCGAATCGATGGAAATTCAAGAGATTGTCCAGAACATGGGCGAAGGCAAGGTGGTCAAAGTGGCAGGCAAAGAGTTCCTGTCGGTGAAGACAAGCAAGGGTGACAAGCTTTTGGTGGGTCAGTACGTCAATGTTAACGGAAAGGACGTGTTTGTACCCGGCCAAACAATGACCGTTAACGGGGTCGAGAAGTTTGTGGCTGGCGTTGTTGTCAACGAAAATGGAGTGTCGACTCTGGTGCCCGGACAAGTAGTGGACCTGGGCAACAATCAGAAGCAGTTTGTTAGCGGCCAATTTGTGGAAACCATGAAAGGCCTAGAATTCATGCCCAGTCAAATCGGCTCTGGAACGGTTGGCTCCGGAGCTCACGGTGTCGTCTCAACTTTAGGAGGACCACTGTTGACAGCGAAAACTTCGCAGAACGTTGAACTGCAACAGGTGGTGAATAAAATGAATCCAGCTCAGTTGCAAAAGACCAAAGTTGACACGGTTTTGAAGGACAAAGCCCACGAGCTCCCCGAATCGATGGAAATTCAAGAGATTGTCCAGAACATGGGCGAAGGCAAGGTGGTCAAAGTGGCAGGCAAAGAGTTCCTGTCGGTGAAGACAAGCAAGGGTGACAAGCTATTGGTGGGTCAGTACGTCAATGTTAACGGAAAGGACGTGTTTGTACCCGGCCAAACAATGACCGTTAACGGGGTCGAGAAGTTTGTGGCTGGCGTTGTTGTCAACGAAAATGGAGTGTCGACTCTGGTGCCCGGACAAGTAGTGGACCTGGGCAACAATCAGAAGCAGTTTGTTAGCGGCCAATTTGTGGAAACCATGAAAGGCCTAGAATTCATGCCCAGTCAAATCAGCTCTGGAGCTCAAGGGGTTGTGTCCACTCCTCTGGGAGGACCACTGTTAACAGCGCAAACTTCGCAGAACGTTGAACTGCAACAGGTGGTGAATAAAATGAATCCAGCTCAGTTGCAAAAGACCAAAGTTGACACGGTTTTGAAGGACAAAGCCCACGAGCTCCCCGAATCGATGGAAATTCAAGAGATTGTCCAGAACATGGGCGAAGGCAAGGTGGTCAAAGTGGCAGGCAAAGAGTTCCTGTCGGTGAAGACAAGCAAGGGTGACAAGCTATTGGTGGGTCAGTACGTCAATGTTAACGGAAAGGACGTGTTTGTACCCGGCCAAACAATGACCGTTAACGGGGTCGAGAAGTTTGTGGCTGGCGTTGTTGTCAACGAAAATGGAGTGTCGACTCTGGTGCCCGGACAAGTAGTGGACCTGGGCAACAATCAGAAGCAGTTTGTTAGCGGCCAATTTGTGGAAACCATGAAAGGCCTAGAATTCATGCCCAGTCAAATCAGCTCTGGAGCTCAAGGGGTTGTGTCCACTCCTCTGGGAGGACCACTGTTAACAGCGCAAACTTCGCAGAACGTTGAACTGCAACAGGTGGTGAATAAAATGAATCCAGCTCAGTTGCAAAAGACCAAAGTTGACACGGTTTTGAAGGACAAAGCCCACGAGCTCCCCGAATCGATGGAAATTCAAGAGATTGTCCAGAACATGGGCGAAGGCAAGGTGGTCAAAGTGGCAGGCAAAGAGTTCCTGTCGGTGAAGACAAGCAAGGGTGACAAGCTATTGGTGGGTCAGTACGTCAATGTTAACGGAAAGGACGTGTTTGTACCCGGCCAAACAATGACCGTTAACGGGGTCGAGAAGTTTGTGGCTGGCGTTGTTGTCAACGAAAATGGAGTGTCGACTCTGGTGCCCGGACAAGTAGTGGACCTGGGCAACAATCAGAAGCAGTTTGTTAGCGGCCAATTTGTGGAAACCATGAAAGGCCTAGAATTCATGCCCAGTCAAATCAGCTCTGGAGCTCAAGGGGTTGTGTCCACTCCTCTGGGAGGACCACTGTTAACAGCGCAAACTTCGCAGAACGTTGAACTGCAACAGGTGGTGAATAAAATGAATCCAGCTCAGTTGCAAAAGACCAAAGTTGACACGGTTTTGAAGGACAAAGCCCACGAGCTCCCCGAATCGATGGAAATTCAAGAGATTGTCCAGAACATGGGCGAAGGCAAGGTGGTCAAAGTGGCAGGCAAAGAGTTCCTGTCGGTGAAGACAAGCAAGGGTGACAAGCTATTGGTGGGTCAGTACGTCAATGTTAACGGAAAGGACGTGTTTGTACCCGGCCAAACAATGACCGTTAACGGGGTCGAGAAGTTTGTGGCTGGCGTTGTTGTCAACGAAAATGGAGTGTCGACTCTGGTGCCCGGACAAGTAGTGGACCTGGGCAACAATCAGAAGCAGTTTGTTAGCGGCCAATTTGTGGAAACCATGAAAGGCCTAGAATTCATGCCCAGTCAAATCAGCTCTGGAGCTCAAGGGGTTGTGTCCACTCCTCTGGGAGGACCACTGTTAACAGCGCAAACTTCGCAGAACGTTGAACTGCAACAGGTGGTGAATAAAATGAATCCAGCTCAGTTGCAAAAGACCAAAGTTGACACGGTTTTGAAGGACAAAGCCCACGAGCTCCCCGAATCGATGGAAATTCAAGAGATTGTCCAGAACATGGGCGAAGGCAAGGTGGTCAAAGTGGCAGGCAAAGAGTTCCTGTCGGTGAAGACAAGCAAGGGTGACAAGCTATTGGTGGGTCAGTACGTCAATGTTAACGGAAAGGACGTGTTTGTACCCGGCCAAACAATGACCGTTAACGGGGTCGAGAAGTTTGTGGCTGGCGTTGTTGTCAACGAAAATGGAGTGTCGACTCTGGTGCCCGGACAAGTAGTGGACCTGGGCAACAATCAGAAGCAGTTTGTTAGCGGCCAATTTGTGGAAACCATGAAAGGCCTAGAATTCATGCCCAGTCAAATCAGCTCTGGAGCTCAAGGGGTTGTGTCCACTCCTCTGGGAGGACCACTGTTAACAGCGCAAACTTCGCAGAACGTTGAACTGCAACAGGTGGTGAATAAAATGAATCCAGCTCAGTTGCAAAAGACCAAAGTTGACACGGTTTTGAAGGACAAAGCCCACGAGCTCCCCGAATCGATGGAAATTCAAGAGATTGTCCAGAACATGGGCGAAGGCAAGGTGGTCAAAGTGGCAGGCAAAGAGTTCCTGTCGGTGAAGACAAGCAAGGGTGACAAGCTATTGGTGGGTCAGTACGTCAATGTTAACGGAAAGGACGTGTTTGTACCCGGCCAAACAATGACCGTTAACGGGGTCGAGAAGTTTGTGGCTGGCGTTGTTGTCAACGAAAATGGAGTGTCGACTCTGGTGCCCGGACAAGTAGTGGACCTGGGCAACAATCAGAAGCAGTTTGTTAGCGGCCAATTTGTGGAAACCATGAAAGGCCTAGAATTCATGCCCAGTCAAATCAGCTCTGGAGCTCAAGGGGTTGTGTCCACTCCTCTGGGAGGACCACTGTTAACAGCGCAAACTTCGCAGAACGTTGAACTGCAACAGGTGGTGAATAAAATGAATCCAGCTCAGTTGCAAAAGACCAAAGTTGACACGGTTTTGAAGGACAAAGCCCACGAGCTCCCCGAATCGATGGAAATTCAAGAGATTGTCCAGAACATGGGCGAAGGCAAGGTGGTCAAAGTGGCAGGCAAAGAGTTCCTGTCGGTGAAGACAAGCAAGGGTGACAAGCTATTGGTGGGTCAGTACGTCAATGTTAACGGAAAGGACGTGTTTGTACCCGGCCAAACAATGACCGTTAACGGGGTCGAGAAGTTTGTGGCTGGCGTTGTTGTCAACGAAAATGGAGTGTCGACTCTGGTGCCCGGACAAGTAGTGGACCTGGGCAACAATCAGAAGCAGTTTGTTAGCGGCCAATTTGTGGAAACCATGAAAGGCCTAGAATTCATGCCCAGTCAAATCAGCTCTGGAGCTCAAGGGGTTGTGTCCACTCCTCTGGGAGGACCACTGTTAACAGCGCAAACTTCGCAGAACGTTGAACTGCAACAGGTGGTGAATAAAATGAATCCAGCTCAGTTGCAAAAGACCAAAGTTGACACGGTTTTGAAGGACAAAGCCCACGAGCTCCCCGAATCGATGGAAATTCAAGAGATTGTCCAGAACATGGGCGAAGGCAAGGTGGTCAAAGTGGCAGGCAAAGAGTTCCTGTCGGTGAAGACAAGCAAGGGTGACAAGCTATTGGTGGGTCAGTACGTCAATGTTAACGGAAAGGACGTGTTTGTACCCGGCCAAACAATGACCGTTAACGGGGTCGAGAAGTTTGTGGCTGGCGTTGTTGTCAACGAAAATGGAGTGTCGACTCTGGTGCCCGGACAAGTAGTGGACCTGGGCAACAATCAGAAGCAGTTTGTTAGCGGCCAATTTGTGGAAACCATGAAAGGCCTAGAATTCATGCCCAGTCAAATCAGCTCTGGAGCTCAAGGGGTTGTGTCCACTCCTCTGGGAGGACCACTGTTAACAGCGCAAACTTCGCAGAACGTTGAACTGCAACAGGTGGTGAATAAAATGAATCCAGCTCAGTTGCAAAAGACCAAAGTTGACACGGTTTTGAAGGACAAAGCCCACGAGCTCCCCGAATCGATGGAAATTCAAGAGATTGTCCAGAACATGGGCGAAGGCAAGGTGGTCAAAGTGGCAGGCAAAGAGTTCCTGTCGGTGAAGACAAGCAAGGGTGACAAGCTATTGGTGGGTCAGTACGTCAATGTTAACGGAAAGGACGTGTTTGTACCCGGCCAAACAATGACCGTTAACGGGGTCGAGAAGTTTGTGGCTGGCGTTGTTGTCAACGAAAATGGAGTGTCGACTCTGGTGCCCGGACAAGTAGTGGACCTGGGCAACAATCAGAAGCAGTTTGTTAGCGGCCAATTTGTGGAAACCATGAAAGGCCTAGAATTCATGCCCAGTCAAATCAGCTCTGGAGCTCAAGGGGTTGTGTCCACTCCTCTGGGAGGACCACTGTTAACAGCGCAAACTTCGCAGAACGTTGAACTGCAACAGGTGGTGAATAAAATGAATCCAGCTCAGTTGCAAAAGACCAAAGTTGACACGGTTTTGAAGGACAAAGCCCACGAGCTCCCCGAATCGATGGAAATTCAAGAGATTGTCCAGAACATGGGCGAAGGCAAGGTGGTCAAAGTGGCAGGCAAAGAGTTCCTGTCGGTGAAGACAAGCAAGGGTGACAAGCTATTGGTGGGTCAGTACGTCAATGTTAACGGAAAGGACGTGTTTGTACCCGGCCAAACAATGACCGTTAACGGGGTCGAGAAGTTTGTGGCTGGCGTTGTTGTCAACGAAAATGGAGTGTCGACTCTGGTGCCCGGACAAGTAGTGGACCTGGGCAACAATCAGAAGCAGTTTGTTAGCGGCCAATTTGTGGAAACCATGAAAGGCCTAGAATTCATGCCCAGTCAAATCAGCTCTGGAGCTCAAGGGGTTGTGTCCACTCCTCTGGGAGGACCACTGTTAACAGCGCAAACTTCGCAGAACGTTGAACTGCAACAGGTGGTGAATAAAATGAATCCAGCTCAGTTGCAAAAGACCAAAGTTGACACGGTTTTGAAGGACAAAGCCCACGAGCTCCCCGAATCGATGGAAATTCAAGAGATTGTCCAGAACATGGGCGAAGGCAAGGTGGTCAAAGTGGCAGGCAAAGAGTTCCTGTCGGTGAAGACAAGCAAGGGTGACAAGCTATTGGTGGGTCAGTACGTCAATGTTAACGGAAAGGACGTGTTTGTACCCGGCCAAACAATGACCGTTAACGGGGTCGAGAAGTTTGTGGCTGGCGTTGTTGTCAACGAAAATGGAGTGTCGACTCTGGTGCCCGGACAAGTAGTGGACCTGGGCAACAATCAGAAGCAGTTTGTTAGCGGCCAATTTGTGGAAACCATGAAAGGCCTAGAATTCATGCCCAGTCAAATCAGCTCTGGAGCTCAAGGGGTTGTGTCCACTCCTCTGGGAGGACCACTGTTAACAGCGCAAACTTCGCAGAACGTTGAACTGCAACAGGTGGTGAATAAAATGAATCCAGCTCAGTTGCAAAAGACCAAAGTTGACACGGTTTTGAAGGACAAAGCCCACGAGCTCCCCGAATCGATGGAAATTCAAGAGATTGTCCAGAACATGGGCGAAGGCAAGGTGGTCAAAGTGGCAGGCAAAGAGTTCCTGTCGGTGAAGACAAGCAAGGGTGACAAGCTATTGGTGGGTCAGTACGTCAATGTTAACGGAAAGGACGTGTTTGTACCCGGCCAAACAATGACCGTTAACGGGGTCGAGAAGTTTGTGGCTGGCGTTGTTGTCAACGAAAATGGAGTGTCGACTCTGGTGCCCGGACAAGTAGTGGACCTGGGCAACAATCAGAAGCAGTTTGTTAGCGGCCAATTTGTGGAAACCATGAAAGGCCTAGAATTCATGCCCAGTCAAATCAGCTCTGGAGCTCAAGGGGTTGTGTCCACTCCTCTGGGAGGACCACTGTTAACAGCGCAAACTTCGCAGAACGTTGAACTGCAACAGGTGGTGAATAAAATGAATCCAGCTCAGTTGCAAAAGACCAAAGTTGACACGGTTTTGAAGGACAAAGCCCACGAGCTCCCCGAATCGATGGAAATTCAAGAGATTGTCCAGAACATGGGCGAAGGCAAGGTGGTCAAAGTGGCAGGCAAAGAGTTCCTGTCGGTGAAGACAAGCAAGGGTGACAAGCTATTGGTGGGTCAGTACGTCAATGTTAACGGAAAGGACGTGTTTGTACCCGGCCAAACAATGACCGTTAACGGGGTCGAGAAGTTTGTGGCTGGCGTTGTTGTCAACGAAAACCAACTAAACCCGGATCTTTGTAAGAATGATTCCATTCTTTGTGAATTGGTTCGGGAGAGTGCCTCCCTCATGGTGGTTCCTGAAGAAATAACAATGTACAGAAGTTCCAACGATATCCCCGCCAGCATATTATTCAGTGATAACACGTTGGCTAGTGAGAACTTCCTCAGCAAAACCAATATGAAGAACAGGAATATCTTGGTCATTGTCAAGCACGGATCCCAGCTCAGTTGCAAAAGACTAAAGTTGACACGGTTTTGAAGGACAAAGCCCACGAGCTCCCCGAATCGATGGAAATTCAAGAGATTGTCCAGAACATGGTCAGCATATAAAGATTGATGGTAAAGCTCTCTTCGTACCTGGTCAAACCCTTGTTGTACTCGGTACGGAGACTTTTGTACCTGGAATCATTACCAATGAAAACGGAGTTCCTAAACTGATACCTGGCCAAATCGTCACGGAAAACAATAACAAACAATTTGTAATTGGTCAGTTTATAAAAACAGATCAGGGTATCGACTTTATTGAGTCCGTTAAAAATGCGAATGGTGTTGAGCTTGTGAGACATCATGGTGTACTCGGTACGGAGACTTTTGTACCTGGAATCATTACCAATGAAAACGGAGTTCCTAAACTGATACCTGGCCAAATCGTCACGGAAAACAATAACAAACAATTTGTTATTGGTCAGTTTATAAAAACAGATCAGGGTATCGACTTTATTGAGTCCGTTAAAAATGCGAATGGTGTTGAGCTTGTGAGACATCATGTGAAAGATGTGACAAGTGGCAGTGGAAAAGATAATCACATATCTGATCAAGTTTCGAAATTTGAAAATATTGAAGAAAATGATACGTTTGATGAAAATTCTGAAGAACCCTTGTTTATTTATAAAGTTAATGAAAGGAAATGCAGTTTGGTGTTTCCTGCTAAACTGGAAGCTGCGGTTCGAGATGGTGACATTGCAAATGTAATGCTTTCAAAGAATGATGATACAATACTATTCAAAATGAAGTATGGAAATGATATTACTGTAGATATAAAAGATGTTCCGATTAAGCAGATCCAGAAAGTACAGCTCTATGATGGGGAGGGCATTAGTAAAGAAAAGAAGAATAAACTTGCTGACATAACCAAGAAATTTGAAAATAATGATGAAACCAAAGAAAAAGCCGAGGATGATTCTGTCAAGGAGGAAGTGGTTGAAAATTGGAATAGTGTTAATGTGAATGATCAAAATGATTCCTATTTTGATTCTAAAGTAGCTACTACGGGAAAAGCAGCTAAAAGTGAAAAATTGATAACATTGGACTTTGAAAAATTCCAACACGGGTTAATGAAGAATGTTAGTTATAAACTAATTGTTAGTGAAATGCCCGAACCAATGGCTGCTTTGAATTCAACGAAGTTAAATCTAACTCAGAGTATACCCGGTATTATACAACATTTTGAAAAATTCCAACACGGGTTAATGAAGAATGTTAGTTATAAATTAATTGTTAGTGAAATGCCCGAACCAATGGCTGCTTTGAATTCAACGAAGTTAAATCTAACTCAGAGTATACCCGGTATTATACAACAACCCGCTTATAAAGAGATTATAGCCAATATTAAAGTAAAACCTATATTAAAACCATTTAAACCTTTACATGTTGTCATTAGTAATGAACTTATTGAAACTTTACATGAACTTACAAGTAGTCAATTAGAACTTACTAACATTGAAGGTATTTTTAATAAATCCAACATGCATTTATTACCAAACATTTGTGATCTTGTAGATATAGCGAAAAACATTAAAAACGGAAAGGTTGTTAAGGTCCAAAATAAGGAATTCCTTAGCATTCCAACTTCCAACGGCGAAAAATTAGTCATTGGTCAAAATGTTGTAGTAAATGGAGAAAAAATGTTTATACCGGGGCAAACCATGCATGATGAACACGGCGATTACTTTTTAAGTGGAATAGTTATAAATGACAATGAAGAAGCCAGAATTCTTCCAGGACATATCGCAGAAAACGATGATGAAAATATGTTTGTCCTAGGTATGATTACCAACACTAGAATTGGGGTCGAATTTGTCCAAGGACAGTTCATCAAAATGAATAACGAAAACAAATTCTTCACTGGACAAACTGTTCTCACAAGTTGATGATGAAAATATGTTTGTCCTAGGCATGATTACCAATACTAGAATTGGGGTCGAATTTGTCCAAGGACAGTTCATCAAAATGAATAACGAAAACAAATTCTTCACTGGACAAACTGTTCTCACAAATGATGGTATTATGTTTGTGCCTGGGCAAACTGACACCATCAATGGTATTGAAAAGTTCGTTCCAGGTGAAATTATTTTAACCCCCAGTGGGTTAGAATTTGTCGAAGGACAGATATTTGAAAAGAATGGTGAGTATAAGTTTGTGGCTGGTAAATCCATTTTGAACAATCATGGCATTTATGAATTCATTCCGGGAAAGACCATTAAGATCAATGATCAAATGAAATTTGTTCCAGGAGAAGTTATGGAAACTGATGTTAGTAAAGAATTTATCCCCGGGCGCTACGTAATGACGGATAATATGAATGAAGTTACTTTCTTACCAGGAATAACTAATGAGAGTAATGAGTTTGTACCGGGGATGTTTGTCAATACTCCGGATGGAAAGAAATTCGTGAAAGGACAAATAGTTTTGAACGAATATAACGAGAAAGTATTTCTGCCTGGCGAAACCAAAGTAGTAAACGATGAAATTGTTTTTGATAAATATAGTGATATGAGCGACCTTGAAAGCTTTAGTGATTTTGAAAATGATTATAACAATGTAATGGATAATTTGAGTGATAATGAAGACACTAGTTCTATTCATGAACTGTTTGGTCATATGATACAAACAGAGACGAGTATAGAGTTCTATCCAGGAGAAAACACAAATGGCCTACCCAATGGTAAGTTGATACCTGGCAAAATTTTAAGGAATAAAAAGGACATCCAATTTGTGCCTGGTACTTTAATAAACAATAAATTTATTCCAGGACAAATGATTGATACAGAAGATGGAGAAAAGTTCATACCTGGTCAGATTATTAATACTAAAAGTGGACCTAAATTTGTACCTGGGCAAATCATTGAGAACAGCGAAGGTTCCAAATTCATTCCTGGTCAAATTATCGAAGTCGAAGAAAATGGTGAAATAATTCCGAAGTTTGTTCCTGGTCAAATACTGGACACTCGAAATGGTCCTGTATTCATACCTGGTCAGATCATAGAAACTGTAGAGAATGGAAATCTAGTAAATAAATTTATACCGGGACAAGTTGTGGAAACAAAAGAAGGTCCCAAATTTGTACCGGGAAGAGTTATAGAAGTGGGAGAAAAGATTACGTTTGTACCCGGACAAATAGTAGAAACAAGCGAAGGTTTGAAATTCGTGGCCCCGGATTTAGCAGATGACAACATATCCGGAACTTTAGAGTACACGATACAAGGCTTCGAAATAAGCAGTGATCTTCTGGATCATAACTATGATCACATTACCAATATTAAAATAGATAACAATGTTCTAAAACAATTAAACAAAGCGGGTATGTCATTTGGATATGAAATACAAGCTGATGTTCCTCTAGTTGACATAGATTCAACAAACCCTTGTATAGATATTGCGCATCAAATTGTAAAGAAGTTGAAATTAGAAAATACGGATGCCATAAAATTATCTCAAATTTTGATAACAATTTCCAATATTGTTAAATGTGATATTAAGCTAATAAATAACAACTCTTCAGAAATGAATATTATTTCAGATTTAGTGAATGAACTGAAGTGTATGAATGGTGTAATTAAAATGGAAGAGAACGATGAAAATTTGTACAAAAATATTTATGAGCTTGTAGAAAATAAGTTACAGGATGGTAAAGTAATCAACTTTATCGAAAAATTGCACAACTTTATTATTAGTAAACCCGAACTATTTAGGAAACCAAACAAATTGAAAATGATAAACGAAGTGCTAGAATTAGAATCAAATGAACAAATTGTGAATGAATTGATTCAAATCTTGGAGATTGACGATGAAAATGAAAACATCTGCTCGGCATTTAAAAATATTATCAAAAATGACGAAAACTTGAAGAATGACATCATTGAAAATTTGAAGGAGAATATAAAAGGCTGTACAACTGAACTCCAAGCAAATGAAATTATACAGAAGACAATCATCAACACCGTGAGACAAGTAAGTGCAAATGATGTGAAAGCACTTCTAAGTCAACCGGAGAGTACGGAACTGAAAGATTTAATCCTGCAAGCTATAGGTTTAGCGAGAGCATTAGGCATAAGAGAAACTGCCAGTACTTTGCTAAGCGTTATCAATCAACCTCACAAACTACATGTGCTAAACAGAGACGAAGTTACTCTGGATATTCTGAAACGATTGGTTGTCATGAAAAAATTAGCAGTGAATAAAAACATTATCAATTCCATCAATCAACTCCAACTAAACCCGGATCTTTGTAAGAATGATTCCATTCTTTGTGAATTGGTTCGGGAGAGTGCCTCCCTCATGGTGGTCCCTGAAGAAATAACAATGTACAGAAGTTCCAACGATATCCCCGCCAGCATATTGTTCAGTGATAACACGTTGGCTAGTGAGAACTTCCTCAGCAGAACCAATATGAAGAACAGGAATATCTTGGTCATTGTCAAGCACGGATGCCAAGCCATTTTCCCTAAGGAAGCCAGTCGACTGGTACTCTCTGGTCAAGTATCCTATACTCTACTGGATGAGAAGGGCGTGTTCTATTTCAAACCAATGCATGTGTTCAGTGCTCTGAAATTACCCACACTCATCACCAATAGGAAATATAATCGATACTTCCCTGATGGCAACAGTGCTGATAACAAATATTCCATAGGTATTGGATTCAATGGCGTATCAAACGCTTTGAAGTCAAGCTATCATACGATTCGAGTAGATACCGGAAATAAAGTCAAGTAGGGTATAAGCTCATATACCTAGCTCTAGACATAAGATGCAGTTGCAGACGTTGATGACAAAGTTGAGTTGGACACTTAACTTTGAGTGAATCGGGAAAACAACGCTTTGAAGTCGAGCTATCATACGATTCGAGTAGATACCGGAAATAAAGTCAAGTAGGGTATAAGCTCATATATGTACCTAGCTCTAGACATAAGATGCAGTTGCAGAGGTTGATGACAAAGTTGAGTTGGACACTTAACTTTGAGTGGATCGGGAAAAATAATCGATTAGAAATTCGAGGCTTATGAACTGTTTAGTTCCTCAAAGGATAATTATGAGGGATACATACCTAAATAGATAGAAGATCATGTCTTGAAATATTTGAGGTTCCGATCTGTGATAAGAGCAATTTCCCGAGGTGTGGTAATTCCGAGACAGATAGACGGGTCAGTACCCGAAAATCGCTTTAGGGCTTTAGTGACAAAACTTCTAGACCCCATTCAGCGACAAGCTATTCAGACTCTCAGACAGTCTGAACGGTCAAGTAAGCCCCGCCTATTGCCGAGATGCTCACTCATCCGGATATCAACCACGTAAGTTGTTGTACCCAGTATGTAAGTTGTTGTACCCAGTATGTAAGTTGTTGTACCCAGTATGTAAGTTGTTGTACCCAGTATGTAAGTTGTTGTACCCAGTATGTAATATAGTTGGTACCCAGTATGTAAGTTGTTGTACCCAGTATGTAAGTTGTTGTACCCAGTATGTAAGTTGTTGTACCCAGTATGTAAAAGTTGTTGTAACATACCAAATTTCAACTCTCTAGCTCTTACCGTTCTCGAGATATTTTGTTTACAGACAGACAAACACACGGACATACAGACAGACACACACACGGACCAATGGCTGAAACTTTGGATTTAGGCTCTAGGGACCTCAAAACGTGTTTTGGCACTAAAAACCCCCGCCTATTGTCGAGATGCTCACTCATCCGGATATCAACCACGCGCAACCCAGTATGTAAGTTGTTGTACCCAGTATGTAAGTTGTTGTACCCAGTATGTAAGTTGTTTTACCCAGTATGTAAGTTGTTGTACCCAGTATGTAATATAGTTGGTACTCGGTAGAGTTTATTTTTATGTTTTGTTCGGTGTGAGTGAACAGTGGATTTGAGTTTTCATTTTTTTCATTACACAAAGTTCTTTTCTAACCAAGGTCAGAAATTTTTAACGTAATTTCCAATTTCCAGGTCCAAGATTATTAACCGACCGAAGCAAAGTCTGGGAGTAAATGTAAAGCATAAAGGCTTGTCCACAACTATTATCTATTTAGGTACCTACATCTACTATCTATCGTGTGTAATATCTATTAGCGCAGACCAATTAGCGCGGCCAAAGACACACCTTAGACATGTGCTTCAATATAATCAAGTGATCCAAATAGAACTTAAGAGATAATTATTGATCACCCTATGACCTTGAGATATAACCTTGAAGACCTTGACCGTAGATCATTCAACTTGCTGATCACTGTCTGAAGATGATAAGATGGACGGAAAGTTTACTTGCGAACAGGTTGTCCGGGAACGGGGCAGGTGGAAAAAGAGGAATAATTTATTGCGGATAGTTTGAGAAAGGTGCCCAGAAGAAGGAGGAGGAAAAAAGAAGAAGAAGAAGGGGGGGAGGAAGTGGAGAAGGAAGGACTAAAATGTCCCTTTAGTCGAACAGTAGGCTACTAACATTACTGGGCTCAAATTCTCAAACAATGTTGAGGATAAAACTTCATACTTCGGATTAGCTTGAACCCACACCCTCCTGATTACCAGGCGATCATTTTGACCACTCCACCACCGGAGCAAAGCAGATAGAATTTACCTTTTATTCTACCTACAATTTGGCAAAGTCAAAGGGTATCCCGTCATTGCTTGCAAAAGGTCGTTTTTATCGCAACTAGTATACTTAGCCTAGCCTAATAAATCAGTCCAACACTGTCCGCAGTTCGGCAAAGTCAGAGATAATCATTCTGGTCATTTAGTCGGAAAAAAACGGAGGTTTTTCCGATCAGTTTGTCTGCTATAGATCGTTTGGTTCGCAACCAATACTCGTACGTAGCCTAATTAATGATTCATCAGTCGGTTCCGATCCTTGTCCGGGAACGGGGCAGGTGGAAAAAGAGGAATAATTTATTGTGGATAGTTTGAGAAAGGTGCCCAAAAGAAGGAGGAGGAGGAAAAAAAAAGAAGAAGGGGGGAGGAAAGGGAGAAAAGGAAGGACTAAAATGTCTCTTTAGTCGAACAGTAGGCTACTAATATTACTGGGGTCAAAGTCTCAAACAATGTTGAGGATAAAACTTCATACTTCGGATTTGCTTGAACCCACACCCTCCTGATTACCAGGCGATTATTTTGACCACTACACCAGCGAAGCAAAGCAGATAGGATTTACCTTTTATTCTACCTACAATTTGGCAAAGTCAAAGGGTATCCCGTCATTGGTTGCAAAAGGTCGTTTTTATCGCAACTAGTATACTTAGCCTATAGCCTAATAAATCAGTCCAACACTGTCCGCAGTTTGGCAAAGTCAGAGATTATCTGGTCATTTAGTCGGAAAAAAACGGAGGTTTATCCGATCAGTTTGTCTGCTATAGATCGTTTGGTTCGCAACCAATACTCGTACGTAGCCTAATTAATGATTCATCAGTCGGTTCCGATCTGTTATAAGGGCCATTTCCCGAGGTGTGGTAATTCCGAGACAGATAGACGGGTCAGTACCCGAAAATCGGTTTAGAATCTCCTAATGAACGAATAAAATTTACTAATGGAGGTTCCTGACCTCTCAAATTTATGAACTCTAAATATGTGAGTCGGAAATTTGAACAATCTGTTTAAGAATTTAAATGTAATATCTATGTATCTACTCATACTTAGGTGAGGAAATTCTGTTTGACAAGTGGTAGTCAGGTGTTTTTGATTACCTAGGAATGTTACCCAAATACCACGTTAAAGTTCCTTTCATAGGTTTCTGAGAAGATGAGGTCGGAAAATGTGAAGTCTTTTTCATTGCCTAAGAATGTTACGATATAAAATTGAAGTTCCTTTCATATCTAAGAATGTGGTCGGAAAATTCAAGTGTCTTTGACATCTAAGAATGTCAAGTACCTAGACAGGCGATGGGAAAATTTGGAATGAATGTTAGGTGAGAAAATTTGGTGTTTGTTTCCATCACAACATTCAAGAGAGTTTTCTGAACTATAAAGTTAATATGGTGTGAAGTGTAATAAACTTGCAACAGGGCCAAGGACTTAAAATACTTAAGGATGTTTGTTTGTTTGTTAGTTTCTTCAAAAATTAAAAAAAAGCCAGCCTAGTTAGCTTAGTTAGTAGTGCGTCTGCCTTGTAAGCGCTAGGCCGCGAGTTCGATTCCCACCCGGGGCGGATTTTATCCCAATGGGATAATGTTCGTTCTCGAAACGGCTGGCTTTCTCCTATCCCGTCTTCCTTTTCTCTTCGATTTCGGGACGATAAGACCATAGCAGTCACAGTTCCCTCTGTCAAACTCTTTTTCTAAAAAAAGGTAGGTACATACCTACCTCAATAAAATTATTCTGTCGATTAAGACTAAAATGGTAATAATTTATACCTGCCTGGAAAACTAATGTCTAGAAAAGGTACCTAATAAATTGATGAGCATCATAGGCTTAAAAACCCCTGGAAACATTGAAAATTCATACTTTCCAAGTACTTACCTACCAATAGGTACCTATTTACCAGGAATTGTCATAGGCTCATAGATAAATAAGTTAGATAATAGGTGTCCATCATATGCCTAGTAAAAACCTGCAAATAAAACTTCATATTACGTGGAATTTTGTAGGCTTTGTTTTTCGAAATAATCAGAGACTTAGGTAAGTTTTGAACAATGGTGTTTACTAACATTTCAATCTGGAAAACCCGATGATCATTTGACATTGACACAGTAGTACAGTATTTCTATTTGTTCAATGTTCATCTTCATTTTAGTAGGCTAAAATGGTAATAATTAATAGCTAAAATGCTAATATAATAGGCACTAAATTCTAGTTATATAGAATTAAGTATAGGTATATGTCTATTATTTTGCAATTATATTCATGGAATGATTTGGCATCAGCTAACGTGTTTAACGTTTTTAAATTGAAATTTTATTTCGTATTTGATAATGGCAATAAGGTAAGTAATGGTAATTTCATTTGATCTTGACTTTGAATGGTAATTTCATTTGACCTTCTTCTGTAGAACCTGTA
>NW_007377759.1:74827-78474 GCF_000475195.1 Diaphorina citri
TGTCTTCCTTCTCTCTTCGATTTCGGGACGATAAGACCATAGCAGTTACCTACAGTTCCCTCTGTCAAACCTCTTAAAAAAAAAAAAAAATAAATAAATAAAATAAAAAATATAATAATAGGTAGGTAGGTACATACCTACCTAATTAATAAAATTAATGTTGTCAATGTGAATATGGGTTTGGATAGGTGTGTTACATGACAAGCTACATAGGTAGTTGTCATTTCATCTTGACATTGACACCTAAAGCCTGGAATCCTGCTAACTATAAATTCATGAGATACTTAATTTACCTACCCATGTAGATTCTAGGTAGGTACCTCTCTACCTAACCTACCTCAATAAAATTATTCTGTCGATTAAGACTAAAATGGTAATAAATTATACCTACCTGGAAAACTAATGTCTAGAAAAGGTACCTAATAAATTGATGAGCATCATAGGCTTAAAAACCCCTGGAAACATTGAAAATTCATACTTTCCAAGTACTTACCTACCAATAGGTACCTATTTACCAGGAATTGTCATAGGCTCATAGATAAATAAGTTAGATAATAGGTGTCCATCATATGCCTAGTAAAAACCTGCAAATAAAACTTCAGAATAGGTAGGTACGTGGAATTTTGTAGGCTTTGTTTTTCGAAATAATTAAAGACTTAGGTAAGTTTTGAACAATGGTGTTTACTAACATTTCAATCTGGAGAAGACTAAAATGGTAATAAATTATACCTAATACCTGGAAAACTAATGTCTAGAAAAGGTACCTACCTAATAAATTGATGAGCATCATAGGCTTAAAAACCCCTGGAAACATTGAAAATTCATACTTTCCAAGTACTTACCAATACCTACTTACCAGGAATTGTCATAGGCTCAGAGATAAATAAGTTAGGTAATAGGTGTCCATCATATGCCTAGTAAAAACCTGCAAATAAAACTTATACGTGGAATTTTGTAGGCTTTGTTTTTCGAAATAATTAAAGACTTAGGTAAGTTTTGAACAATGGTGTTTACTAACATTTCAATCTGCCTAATCAAAACGCTCGCCTGGTAATCACGAGGGCGTGGGTTCAATCTCAGTCGAGCCCGAGGTACGAAATTTTGTCCTCAGTCTTGTTTAAGTATTTGACGACAGTAATAGTAAAGGGTGCTATTCGAGCAGTATAAATTCTGTGGCCTAGTGGGTATACTCTAGCTAGGTACACAGGAGGTATTTTTTTTTTTTTTAGGTTTTAAAAAGATGAGTGTTCCACCGCCGTTTTTATTTCGTAGCAATGAAACAACTGCTACATTAGACGCCTGTGGCCTGTGTCGTAGCATGCCCATCCCGTAGTATGCCTCTCATCAGATGGGCGAGAAGAGACACAATACTTCCCATTTAGGTGCTGGCTCAACACGAGAACACCAGAAAGTAACCCGTTGAAATATTTGCAATCGAAAAACGAGTACAAACTTTTGTCGATGGTGGGAGGCCACAAACATTGACAATATATGTTTGTGGCCTATTGGGGTACTCTAGGTAGCTAGGTACACAGGATGTATCGGGTTTGATTCCCGACAAGATCGAAAGATTTTCTTAGAACTATGCTTGGAATCTAGGTTGCAATCAGCCTTGTGAGGACAGATTCAGATTTCGTTCAACTGCCTCACAATCCAGAGTACGCATGTTCGAGTATTGTTCTGGCGGGTTGATACGCGCAACATGGGCTTCGTAATTACCTATACAGACATGAATTGAAAAGAAGAAGAAGAAGAAGAAGAAGAAGAAGAAGAAGAAGAAGAAGAAGAAGACAAGGTAAGTATTGTATTGTTTGAAATCAATCTCCACTCTCCATATAGCTTGAACGAGACCTACACACCGAATGTCCCGGGTTCGATTCCCCGCCGAATTAGAGAAAGAAAAAGCAATCAAAATAAGCCGTTTTCTCGATAAAAGAGGTCAAAATCGGGTCTATCAGATTTCAATCATAATTGGGGCACGGTTGGTCCAGTGGTAACGCGCTTGCTTGCCGGGGATTCGAACCCGGGACCTTCTGCATGGCAAGCATGCGCGTTACCACTGGACTAACCGTGCCCCCAGTATGGAGTTAAGCCCTACTCCTATAGTTTAGTATAGGCACCATTCCAGTTTCCAAAAGAAAAACCCGTTCCGTTTCCCAAAGTTTCCCAGAAAGGAAAATACACCTATCAAAGTTCCTTCTTGAAGAAAGATGGCTCTGCTCTCCAGCGCGTTTCTGGTGATCCCTGCTCGAATCACACATCAGTTTCTCTTGCAAAGATTGTTTCAGGCTCTCAGGTCATCCAAAGAAGCAACTTGAGTGGCTCAAGAGTACGCTCCCTTTGTCCCGAAAATTTCATGAAGTACTAGCCGAAATCCATAAGGCATGGCCGTTCATGTCACTCATCTATTTAGTGGTCTAGCTCGGCGTAGCTTAACAGAAACGAACCGAAAAATAGCCTATAACCTTTACGGGAGTGCAAGCAATAAGTTCACAAAGTTTCATAGCAATCGGATGAGCGGTTTGGCCAGGCATAAAGTTCAAACAAACACACAAACAAATATTCATTTTTATATATTAGAAGACTTTATATGAAAAGATTTTATTAATATTAGATAAAAATTAACTTAATCTATGGTAGGTAATGCCCGCCACTCAGGCTCAGACCGCCTGACAGACCGCGGTCTCTCAGGGTCTGTCAGAATGTGTGTGGGGGAAAGTTCGAGAATCAGATCTGTGAGACCGCCATCTGTCGTGAGTTGCGGACATAAAATTCGCCACTAGCCGGGGGTGTTCTCAGCACTCAACACTCATTTGCCTGTCAGCATAGACATAACTAAACGTGAGTGTTCTACTGGTCACCAATATCCCGTGCGTACATTAGCTAGAAATATGAAAATAACGTATCAGATGAAAATTTCACTTACAGGGTTCGTCCAAGAAGTAGACTTTTTTTTTGAAGAGGTTTGATAGAGGGAACTGTAACTGCTGAGGTCTTATCGTCCCGAAAGTGAAGAGAGAAGGAAGACAGGATAGGAGACAGCCAGATGTTCCGAGAACTAACCTTATGTGTTGATAGATTCTGACGTAACTTTGTGAAAATTCATCTTGAAAAGAAGAACACAATAGCTTTTACTCTTCACCAACTGTGAAGAGTAAAAGCTATTGTGTTCTTCTTCACAGTTGGTGAAGAGTAAAAGCTATTGTGTTCTTCTTTTTAACCTTATGTGCTTAGGATAAAATCCTCCCCGGGCAGGAATCGAACCCGCAACCTAGTGCTTACAAGGCTAACCTCCAAGCTAACTAGGCTGACTGTAAACCCTTTTTAAAACGAGAATAAGCTGTACTTTCCTGTAATGGCAAGAGTGGCGTAAGTAAATCACCCTCGTAAGAGAGGAAGTTTAACAAATCCGTAGTTAATCAAAATCCTTGGATCTTATTGTACCCTTTGCCAAATCATGTTGTTATTATTCTTAATAATAAATTTATTAAACATCCCACACTCCTAAACACATCTACCTTATTAGTCTATTTCTCTAAAGAGTCTAAAGTCTACATTTGATAGTATACCTAAAGCACAAAACTTCCTTATTAATCAACTCGAGCGATAATTTAGAATTTTTCCCCTAAAAATCACTCTTTTATCAA
>NW_007377759.1:79775-90182 GCF_000475195.1 Diaphorina citri
CCGTTAATTCTTACTCGGATAGAATGGATTCAAGAATTTTATTTGTGTTATCCAATTTTCCCATTTTATTCATCTTCAATTGTCTTTGAGAAAAAAGCAGTTTGTAAGGACAACTTTGGTTCGATCTACATGTAGGAATCTAAAGATTTACTTTTTTTTTTTAACTTATCTAATTTTCCACTTTTGAACATTCAGGCTGGTAACTATAATCTATAGCTTATAATATCTCTAGCCAGCTAATTAATTTTAAAATTTAAAGTCTTGCTATTTTTTTGGCTGATTGTTTTATCTAAAACATTAATTATTCAATTGACATAAGGTGGGTATGGAATAATTAGGGACCGACCTAGATGTTGTCTTTTGGAGTTTAGGGGACTTTAAAATCCCTGTCAATCCTTTCAATACCGCACCATTACGATACGCCCTTCGGTGATTAAGCTTCAGTGTTGTCCCTGACTTCTGTATAAAAATTGTAAAACTAAAATGTAAATGCTTAAATGTAAATATACAGCTGATTAACTTTCATATTGGTTAGGTTATTGTAAAAATAGTTTTTACCCGAAACTTGTAAAAATACTGTTTTATTTATTACAATTTATTCTTTTTTTTTTTTTTTTTTTTTTTTTTTTTTTTTTTTTTTTTTTTTTTTAACGCTGAAATGGATTAGACAAAAGGGCGAATTTAATATGGCAATCAATTTCTTCCAACTAACTTCTTCTAGCAGTAAAGTACCTTTGTTACTTTCTATTATTTTTTACTTAATATGTCACAGAGTTTCCCTTTTAACTCTATTTGGTGTTGGAAGTTTACATTTACTATTGCAATTGTAAATAAAATAGAGTAAACTGAATCATGTTAATAATGAACCCACACCGACCATTTTGTAGAAAGTATTTTTTTTTTAAATAAATGTAGCTTAATAAATCCTATTGTTACTTTTTTATTATTAGTAAATCTAATGTTATTATAAGGGATTAAGTCGATTAAGTTGTAATCATAGTTCTACTGAACTCTAAAATAATTTATTAAATTTTGAAACTAAGTGTCAAGAAAGATACTGATTGATAACCGGATTTCGAGCACTCAGTTCAAATTCAAACTAGAAAAAGTGTGTCTGCGTTTCTCTGGACCTCTATGAAATTTGTCTAGGAGTCTTTCCCCTTTCAGCAAACTTTCGAAAACCGAACCGATTCCCATGGCGCGCTATCTTGGATTTCCTATGGTTTAGTTAGTAAAGGCGCCATTTCAGTTTTGAAAAGAAAATCGGTTCCGTTTATGATAGGATTATTGAGATAGGTATTGTGGGACATAATAACACAAAGAAATTGCATTTACATTTTTTACAATAAGAGAAAGAGACGTACACCTACAACCGCTTTCTCCTATCCTGTCTTCCTTCTCTCTTCGATTGCGGGACGATAAGACCTTAGCAGTTACAGTTCCCTCTATCAAACCTCTTGAAAAAAGTCCATAAAAATAGCGGTACGTGATGTGTACCTAGACGGTCACCCATCCAACCATGCACAACTTGTCCCGTCTTAACACTCAATATCACCCCGGCCATCATCCGCCCCCGGGGGCTACAGATATATTTTTGCAGTGTTAAAACGTAGGTAGGTACATTTCATTCAGATATTTGTTCGTAGTCAAATCATAACATGTCAAAAAGAAGACGAAGAAGAAAAAAGAGAAGAAGAAGAAAACGAGGAACATATCGTATACTTTCTCTCTGCTTCCGTACTTATCGCTCGTAACGATGACGAAAACATGGTCCCCAATTTCCGGGCAACCTCCGTACCCGAACGGTTATCGAACTAGGCTTTCAAGCTGGATGTCTCGCGTTCGATTCCCGCGAGAGTGGTGCTTGTGGATTTCGGGTTGTACTGAGCCTCGTGAGGATAATTTGATTGTCAAGCTAGCTCAAATGATCTTCGATAAGATCTTGCTTCAGTTCTTTGGATAGGCCTTTATCTCGTACCAAAAGATCAAATTCAATATTTCACAAATTTCAAGTAGGTATAGGGTAAGTGTACCATTTATTCCCCCACCTAAAAAACGTACCATTTATTGGCCCACCTGTACCATACGCCACATAAGTCTGAACTGGACGAACTTTTTCACAAACCTCTTGAAAAAAGTCCATATAAATAGCGGTACGTGTGTACCTAGACGGTCACCCATCCAACCATGCACAACTTGTGCCGTCTTCAGCAACAACACTCAATATCACCCGGCCATCATACTATCATCCGTCCCCGGGGGCTACAGATATATTTTTGCAGTGTTAAAACGTAGGTAGGTACATTTCATTCAGATATTTGTTCGTGGTCAAATCATAACATGTCAAAAAGAAGACGAAGAGGAAGAAGAAAAAAAAGAAGAAGAATAAGAAGAAGAAGAAGAAGAAGAAGAAGAAGAAGAAGAAGAAGAAGAAGAAGAAAACGAGGAACATATCGTATTTTCTCTCTGCTTCCGTTCTTATCGCCCATAACGATGACGAAAACATGGTCCCCAATTTTCTGGAAACCTCCGTACCCGAATGGTTATCGAACTAGGCTTTCAAGCTGGATGTCTCGCGTTCGATTCCCGCGAGAGTGATGCTTGGATTTCGGGTTCTACTGAGCCTCGTGAGGATAATTTGATTGTCAAGCTAGCTCAAATGATTTTCGATAAGATCTTGCTTCAGTTATTTGGATAGGCCTATATCTCGTACCAAAAGATCAAATTCAATATTTCACAAATTTCAAGTAGGTATACTTTTCTTCAAACAAGAGCTTTTTCAAGAACCGATAATAGATGGACACTAAGATCAACGGACTGGTACCCAAGAGGAAATAAAAGAAAAAGAGGAAGACCAAACACAAGATGGGAAGATCCACTCAAGAAATCAGTAGGACTACTCTGGAAGAGAGTAGCTCAAGATAGAGATAGATGGAAGCTTTGCGACCTGCAGCATTGGAGAGACATCAACAATCGCTGAAATCACGGGTCCATCAAGAGATCAAGAGATATTGTCATGTCTAGTGGAAAGTGCAAAATGTAAAGTAGGTACAAAGCTGTATGGAATAGCCCCCTGCCCTGCCCTGGGCATTTCAATAATCCCAATGACTGATTCCTATACCGCCTTGTTGTGGGTTCGTTTTCATAAATCTAGCGAAACACAAACCCAAAACAAGGTGGTAGGAAATAGTCATGAGATTTTGCAATGAAATCACGAAAATGATCAAGACAAACGAAATATTAGGTACCGATTTTCGAAATTCAGGAATCTCAAAAAGTTTTTGCAAGGAAATCATGAGCCAGCCTAGTTGGTTGATAGCGCGTCTGCCCTTATTTTCTTTCCCTTTTATTCTTAATATTTTTAGTTTTATTGATTTCTTCTATCATATATTGTCATGTCTAGTGGAAAGTGCGAAATGTAAAGTAGGTACAAAGCTGTATGGAATAGCCCCCTGCCCTGCCCTGGGCATTTCAATAATCCCAATGACTGATTCCTATACCGCCTTGTTGGGTTCGTTTTCATAAATCTAGCGAAAACAAACCCAAAACAAGGTGGTAGGAAATAGTCATGATATTTTGCAATGAAATCACGAAAATGATCAAGACAAACGAAATAGGTACCGATTTTCGAAATTCAGGAATCTCAAAAAGTTTTTGCAAGGAAATCATGAGCCAGCCTAGTTGGTTGATAGCGCGTCTGCCTTGTAACTGCTAGTCCTTGGGTTCCCAGTATAATGTTCGTTCTCGGATCGGCTGGCTTTCTCCTATCCTGTCTTCCTTCTCTCTTCAATTTCGGGACGATAAGACCTGCGCCTGCGCAGTTACAGTTCCCTCGAGGGGATCGAAACCCCGTTTTTCAAAATTCTCGAACCACGTGCTTTCTGGCAGAGGTTCCATGCTCTGTTCAATGGTGAACTCGTACGAACAAAAATCTATTAATAAAAAAAAAGCAAAAAACACACAAAGTTATAAAAATATCAAAACCTACACGGTTTCTAAGAGAGAGAGAGAGAGAGAGAGAGAGAGAGAGAGAGAGAGAGAGAGAGAGAGAGAGAGAGAGAGAGAGAGAATGTAAAAATAAAAATTAATAATAATAGGGAAAGCCCCGTGTCATGTTTTCTTACTAAACGTTCGTAGGAGGGTTGGAGAGTCGGTGTGAGTGACTTTGCTCACTTGACAACACTGTAGATATCAAAGAAATAAGAAAAAAACGAAAATATAATAAGAATAGAAGAAAAAACAATACATATAGGTAAATAAGTGGAAATAAATATAAAAGAAGTAGTAGTAGTCGGTGGCCGAACGTCAAAAAAGCTGGATTTTGTCAGGAAAGCACCAAATTTGGCATGGACCTTCATTTGAACCATATAAAACTTTTAGGAAGGGGTGACACCAAAAATCATGCACACGAACAAAATGGCGGCCAAAAAAGGGGGTTTTTCAAGAATATCTCGTTTCCGGTAATTTTTTTTTTTTCTAATAACAATGAATTAGAAAGTTGTTTGTATTTCTATTTCCTACATTTTATACAGTTACATTTTTTCTCTAGGATGTACCGCAATCTTGTACCGTAATTATTTTTCCAATATGGCGGCTAAAAAGAGCTTTTGGGACAATATCTCGTTTCCGGGAATTTTTTTCGAAAAACAATGAATTAGAAAGTTGTTTGTACTTTTATTTCCTACATTTTATACATTTTCACTTTTCCTCTTGGATGTACCGTAATGATTTATCCAACATGGCCGCCAAAAAAAGAGGTTTTCTCACAATATCTCGTTTCCGGTAATTTTTTTCCAACAACAATGAATTAGAAAGTTGTTGAAAGTGAGGATTGGCAAGAAAACAGAAGTGGAAGAACAAGAGTTTTATAATAACAATCGAAAAATGAAGAAAGAAATTTATGTACTCATATTACATATAGACTAGATGTGAAAATGTGAAAACTAACTAAAATGAAGAAAAGAACTTTTTTTTTTTCTTTATTGGTACCTGTACCTAGGTATATGAAGAGTATAAAGATCTTTTGGCTTACCGAAGGGTAAGAAACCGAACCAAAAATCCGCTTCCCTGTATCGTCACTTTCCTCTACCTACTCTATGCGCTATGCTCTCTGCTCCACTCAATACCTACTCTATGCGCTATATGCTCTCTGCTCCACTCAATACCTACTCTATATCGGGAAAATGATTGATTAGAAATTTGAGGCTTATGAACTGTTTAGTTCCTCAAAGGATAATTATGAGGGATACATACCTAAATAGATAGAAGATCATGTCTTGAAATATTTGATACCTCAATAAATACCTACTACTAATCCACATTGGTTTTTCTTTAGTGTTTCTTGAAATTTTAGCACCCCGTTAATTTTACTCGGATGACAATCGAAGAATTTTATTTGTGTTATCAATTTTCCATTTTATTCAGTCTTCAATGTCTTGAGAAAAAGCAGTTTGTAGGACAACTTTGGTTCTATCTAAAACATATTCATTGACTAAGGTGGGTATGGAATGAATTAGGGACCGACCTAGGTGTTGTCTTTTGGAGTTTAGGGGACTTTAAATCCCTGTGAATCCTTTCAATACCGCACCATGTCACGCCCTTCGGTGATTAAGCTTCAGTGTGTCCCCTGACTTAGGTACTATATAAAAATTGTAAACTAAAATGTAAATGTTAAATGTAAATATACAGCTGATTAATAGCTTTCATATTGGTTTAGGTTATTGTAAAATAGTTTTTATTCGAACTTTGTAAAATACTTTTGTATTTACTTATAATTTATTCATGTTCTTAAATTGCATTTTTTTTACGTTAACTGAAATGGAGTAGACAAAAGGGCGAATTTAATATGGCAATCAATTTCTTCCAACTAACTTCTTCTAGAAGTCAAGTACCTTTGTTACTTTCTATTATTTTTTACTCAATATGTCACAGAGTTTCCCTTTTAAGTCTATTTGGTGTTGGAAGTTTACATTTACTATTGCAATTGTAAATAAAATAGATCAGACTGAATCATGTTAATAATGTAATGAATCCACACCGACTTTGTAGAAAGTATTTTTAAAATAAATGTAGCTTAAATAAATCCTATTGTTATTTTTCTATTATTAGTAAATCTAATTTTATTATAAGGGATTAAGTCGATTAGGTTGTAATCATAGTTCTACTGAACTCTAAAATAATTAAATTTTGAAACTAAGTGATACGAAAGATACTGATTGATAACCGGATTTTGAGCACTCACTTCAAATTCAAACTAGAAAAAGTGTGTCTGCGTTTCTCTGGACCTCTATGAAATTTGTCTAGGAGTCTTTCCCCTTTCAGCAAACTTTTAAATCACCCTCGTAAGAGAGGAAGTTTAACAAATCCGTAGTTAATCAAAATCCTTGGACCTTATTGTACCCTTTGCAAAATCATGTTGTTATTGTTATTATTCTTAATAATAAGTTTATTAAACATCCCACACTCCTAAACACATCTACCTTATTAGTCTATTTCTCTAAAGAGTCTAAAGTCTACATTTGATAGTATACCTACAAGGAATTTTATGCTAATTTCACAAAGGGTCTACTCGTCTGCGGGACCCTGTACATCGGTTGGAAAAATGTGTAATAAAATCATTTAAAAAATATTTTAATTCGCTTCATCTAGCATCAAGGTCGTGTATGATTTATTCACCAGGGTCCGAAAGGTCAAGCATGAAAAACTGAGATCCGAAAATTATTGTCTTTCTTTTATGAAAATAATAAAATCATCGTTTTTAATATTGGGGAGTTTTTCAATAAGAGAAAGAGTCAGCTCCAATGGCGTAGTGGTCACTGCACTCGCCTTGCACGCGGGAGACCCGGGTTCGATTCCCGGCGGGGTCAAGAAATTAGCGCTATTTTGGATTTCCTATTCCTATGGTTTAGTTAGTAAAGGCGCCATTTCAGTTTTGAAAAGAAAATCGGTTCCGTTTCCGAAAGTTTCCTGGGAAGAAAATAAAGCCTTTCTTAAATTATTTTATGTGTCTGAAAATCGTTTAATAAAAAGATCTTTATATCAGTTAGATGTTATATATGTATAAATTGTACTTATTTTCTTTCCCTTTTATTCTTAATATTTTTAGTTTTATTGATTTCTTCTATCATATATTGTATACAGCGATTACGATGTTCAACGAACCTGTCAAGATCAATATTCGAAGAGGAGTCAGGCAGGGCGATGTAATTTCTCCAAATCTGTTTACATCCATACTGGAAAATCTCCTAAGCTAAACCAAAGTTCCCATTTTGTGAAAAACGCCAATATCGGGCAAAATATCTGAAAGATCAAATCGTATTCCTGTTCAAAATTGCTAGAAAATGGTAGATTTGTAAGTTACGAATTAAATTTGAGAACCTTTGATTCTTGGCTCGTTTAGAAAAGATGGGAAACAGGACTCAGTTTGCTCACTTTTGAGGTTTTTTTTTTCCTATTGAGTCATTGAGTTTTAATTTTGATTTATTGGCTCTCGTTCTGTCTGATGAATACACATACAGTATCAACTTCGACCTTTATACCTACTGGCAATGTGGCAATAGGTACTGGTATTAGTATCAGTATCATTCTAATATTATTTATTTATAACACCGGTCTATTAATGACAAATGTACCGGTCTATTTGTATAATATTGATTGTCGCATTCATCGACATCTATTTAAAGATGCGCCTGAGACATTCTGGAGTGCAACACTTGCTATGCATAGACTCTAATAATCTACAAAATTATGTAGGTACGTATGCTAGAATATATTTTTTGTGTACGTATTATATACTATGGAGTTTTAGTATATGAACATCAATCGAATTCCCAATAGTATTAGCATTGTCATTTTATAAATTTATGCTATTGCATTGTCAGCCGACCATCATTCACACAGTATGTATGTAGAAACTAGAAACTCGATATGAATAAAGAAAAATGAGGAAAATTTCAATTTTTGCTGTTGAACTCACTGAGAAAAGGAACCATGGGATGCAATAGTCCTACATACTGGACTTCGCACACGGGAATTTCGTTAGAAAAGACCCCCATTTCAATGTAATGTAGAAAAAGTTGAAAATGCGGAACTTATTGCATAAGTCTGGTACGAGTAATCTAATAAGAACATTTCCTTTATCCCTTTGTTGAACATTTTTTGCCCAATTTCATCAAAATTAGACAAAGGGCGGACCTAGTCGTGTGAGAGGTCTGTATGTGGATCGTACCTACCTACTTTGTACAGTGTACACGTATGTATGCTTATGTATTACATTTATGTGTATTGTACAGTACATATGGGTATTATAATATAACACATATTACTCCGTATGTAAATAGGTAGGTATAGCACTCGTTTCAGAAAAATAAAACCGTAATAAACACAGACCAAGAAAAACCACCATGGTGCCTTAGGCTAAGGAGTCTAAGGAATGCATGCTTATCTCCTTAACCTCAGGCACCATGGTGCCTTAGGCTAAGGAGTCTAAGGAATGCATGCTTATCTCCTTAACCTCAGACACCATGGTGCCTTAGGCCTTAGGCTAAGGAGTCTAAGGAATGCATGCTTATCTCCTTAACCTCAGACACACGCTGCACAGTCAGAAGATGATTTTATGTTCTTTGAGAGAAGTAGACGAGAAACTTGAAGAAATCATAAAAAAAAGTAGAAGCAGCAAGAAAATTGAAGAGTTATGGGTACTTTAAACGTTTTAACCACGGTAGGTACGCCTTTTTGAGGTATGTACCTATAAACGGGGGTAGTTTGTCTCCGGATATAGGTAATTGACTTTTTCCGCTTCAAGTTTTTGGCCGTCGCACATAGAAGATTCCAATGCCGCATGCCGTCTGAAAATTCGAACCTATGAAAATGATGGAGACCTCTCACACTGGAGTCTTGGGTCTCCTAGAGTGTGAGAGGTCTGTATCATTTTCTTACCTAGATTTGGATTTTCAGGCGGCATCGCGCGATTCCGCATTAAAAGTCGCACGATTGCGCTTCTAATTTGCGGCGGGCCCAAGTAGTATACCCATGTACATATTCCACTTTCGAAGTAAAACTTAACGTCTACGAAAATCGAACCTGGGACTCTCTGATCAAGCTACTCCGCTGCTATCGTATTCTCTTCAGAGTTTGATGTTTTGCCAAACTATGTATCTCATCGTGATTGATTGCCGCCAGAAATAAAATTGATCTGTCCGCAAATAAAACTTGCCTCCCATTTATGTATTGATGGATGTTGTGCATAGGGTTTTCATATTATTATCTTCTAAACATAACACGTAGGTAGGTACTTCATATGTGTTGAAGTTGAAATTTAGCCAGCCTAGTTAGCTTGGAGGGTAGGGAGTTTGCTTTGTAAGCGCTAGGTCGCGGTTTAGATTCCCGCCGGGGCGAACTTTATTTCAAATAGATAAGGTTCTTTTTCGGAACGGCTGGCTTTCCCCTATCATGTCCTCTTTTTCCTCTTTGAGTCGAAAAAAAGTTGACCCCGCTGAAAATCGAACACGGGCCTCCGGTGTGCAATTCTAGTATGTTTTACAGCAGGCTCTCACCGGACGAAACGAATTTTTCTTCGTCGACATTTTTCTTTTTTTTTTTTTCGTGAGGCGTGTACAAATGAATTAGTGTTAGTGTGTTCACATTGCCAACGAAGAAAAATTCGGAAACGAGTTTAACTTCGGACGAAGAAAAGTTCGTGACGAAGAAAACTTCGGCAGTGTGACCAGGGTTTTATCCACTCGGCCACGGAGATTGCTTTCAATATGAACAAGCTTTATGCCAATAAACTCGTTAACATGTTACCGAATGAAAATAAAAATAGATTTCTGTCTGCAATATAGAAACGATTTGTTACACGTTATATAGGTACATCACATATCAATCAGAATATATGCTGCCTATATCAGGGCCGTATCCAGGATTTTGTCGAGGGGATGGTCCGAGAGGTCCGAGAGTCAAAACAGTGATGTACCAGGGGTGGAGGTGCTCCAAAAGGGAGGGGGGGGGGGCATTTAGACTCAGTGTATTTAGACTAAGTGACGAGGCGTTAAGTTTTCTAAAGGAAGACTTAGAATTTATTTTTATAGGGATATGCATAAAGGACTCAATACACGCCGTACCGCTACTATTTCATACTAACGTACCCAACTTATACACCAGGGCCGTATTTAGAAAGGGAGAAGGCCTCCCCCCCTAGAGCTCAATTTTTTCCCCTTTGAGGCGCTTTACCTCTGGAATACCAAGTATCCTCCGAAACTGTAACGCTCCAAAAATTTGGAGCATCCACCCCCCGGTACATAACTATTTGGACTCTCGCCCCCCCCCCCCAAACGACCCGAACTTACTAAAACTTACCCAAATATATTACTATGGTGTTTTTCACTCAGAAATAACCCAAACTCACCA